>NW_024366591.1:29828514-29980935 GCF_014805655.1 Passer montanus
AGATTTACTCTAATGGCTTGAAATAAAAACTTCTGCTTTAATTAATACTTTGCTCTTTCATCTATTAACCTGTTGGTGTTATCAGACCTACCCTGAAATATAGCAAATACAGAAACAGTTATGTCTGATTCCTTTCTAGCTCAAATAATTTTGTTTTGTTTTGTTTTTCCTGGTTTTTTTTTTTGTTTGTTTGTTTGGGTTTTTTTGGTGTTTTTTTTGTTTTGTTTTTGTTTTGTTTTTTAATATAGTTAAGGAATTTGAAGGGAATGCTTGGAAGTTATGGGTTTTGGCCAACTTAAATACTCAGGTTTTGATTTTTAGGAAAGCATACTTATTGTCCATGGGAATGTTGGGTCTTCCTCTGTATAAGATGTCCTACCTTGTCACTGGAGTGTTTCCTTTCTTCCTTGAAAATAATAAAATGACATTTCTTAAGTTACGTGATTGCTATTAGAGATAAGCAGCTGTTATTCTCCCAGATTCTCTTCACAGTAGGCTCATGATCTTAGACTTCATTAAAATACCAACAGAAACATAAGTGACAAGTGATATATGGGCTAAGTTTTTTAATGTCACCCACATCTCCTTATTTGAACTGACAGGATGTGTTTCCATTAACACATTATCTTTTTTTCCCCCTTAAAAAACTTGCTGTTTACCATGGCTCGTATTTTAGGAACACCTTAGATTTAAAGAATGTGGTCTGTAGAACCCATTTTACTTGTTTCATATGCTTGATGTTGCATCCTGAACTGAATAAAAGATTGGTGATGATCATCTGAAGGTTTCTATACTTAAATGCCACTGAAGACCTGGATTTTGCTTTTTGCTTAAGAAGCAAGATATGTAACATTATTAACAGTAACCATTTGTGATCCTTGTATTTGAATAGTAAGGTTCCAAATTGGACATCTATAAAATAAAGAATGCAAAGCTTTCACAGCTGCTACTGTAGCTGATACCAACTGTGAATTGTGCTTGTGACAAATATTCTGAAAAAAAATTAGTCTGGAAACATTCCAGATTAAGCAGACACAATTCATATGCTGTGTGCTGAGCCTTGAGTTATAAAAATATAAATAGGATCTTTTGTGAAAATAAATTACTGAAATGCAACATTTTCATATAGCAGTATAATAAACTTAAGATGGAAGAAAAAGAGGAAAAAAAGAAGGTTTTCCCCTAGAATTTTAATATGTGAGCACTACTATGGGAAGGAGAAAGAGAAATACAAAGTAATTTCTCCTTCATCCTGTGGTCAAGGTCTGTGTATTAGATAAGGTGGAGTTCCTGTGTGAAAGAACAAACCAGCCAGGGAGCAACAGCCTTAAATCGGGTGCTTTATAATTTCTCTGTTTCATTGTGCAGCTTCAGTATCCCAAATGTTTTTTTTTTGAGTGGTTCTGAATCCCCTGATCTCCACTGTGAATGTAGCAAACTGTACTTACTGAGGATGACCCCTTGCTAAATGTCATCTTCTCCCTCCTGTAAATTCTGATGTTGCTGTATCTGACCAAAACACTTTTTGGGCCAAAACTAATCATTATGTGTTAGATTTCCACAGAATCACTTCATCTGTAGTCTGAGACTCTGATTTCCTGGCACTCTGTTTTTATTGTAGGCAAATGATAGACACCTGAGATCAGGGCTGACTCCACAGAGAAGTCACTGGATTGAGTTCCTGAATATAGGATCAAGAGCACCAGAAGAAGAAATCTGTCAGTATTCCAAGTTATTTCTACAAAGCCATTTACAATTGCAAATGGTCCTGCAGTTTGACTGAATTCTACTTTATGCCTCTCACTTAAATCTTTCTGTGGTCCAGAGTGAAGCAGTTCCTTGTCTATTTACATGTGCATGATTGAACCCATAAATGTTTTTTTTTTGAGTGGTTCTGAATCCCCTGATCTCCACTGTGAATGTAGCAAACTGTACTTACTGAGGATGACCCCTTGCTAAATGTCATCTTCTCCCTCCTGTAAATTCTGATGTTGCTGTATCTGACCAAAACACTTTTTGGGCCAAAACTAATCATTATGTGTTAGATTTCCACAGAATCACTTCATCTGTAGTCTGAGACTCTGATTTCCTGGCACTCTGTTTTTATTGTAGGCAAATGATAGACACCTGAGATCAGGGCTGACTCCACAGAGAAGTCACTGGATTGAGTTCCTGAATATAGGATCAAGAGCACCAGAAGAAGAAATCTGTCAGTATTCCAAGTTATTTCTACAAAGCCATTTACAATTGCAAATGGTCCTGCAGTTTGACTGAATTCTACTTTATGCCTCTCACTTAAATCTTTCTATGGTCCATAGTGAAGCAGTTCCTTATCTACATGTGCATGATTGAACCCAGAGGTTATTGTCCCAAGAAGTAGGAGGAAAATAGCCTGTTCTAACTTCTCAATTCACAATTTTCCTCACAGGAACTTGTGAAAATTGTATTGGCCATCCAGGACCACTTCTTCTAGTTTCAGGCTGGTAGCTCTGCATTCAAGGTGGAGGATGGTGATTGGGATGCCTTTCTCCCAGGGAATTGATACTGAACCTCTGTGCTTTGACTTTTACTGTCTAATTGGTGATAGACAGATTTCCCTAATCTTGGTTGGCTTTCACAGTGAATTTCAGCCTCCTAAAAATGTATTTGAAATTACTTGATGTAAATGTACCTCATGTAAATGTACCTCAGTCTTCTATGATATTTAGAATGAGACAAAGCTGACTTGATGAACTGGCAGACATCTTTGCAGTTCAGAACTTGGAGAGATGCATTTTGAATGAGGTGTGAAGTTTGGAGTTTTAGATTTATCATACTTTGCCTTATTTGGTAATCAGTCTTTTTCAGCTTTTGATGCAGGGCACAGTGTTTGCCTTTATTGGTTCATCTGATAACAAATTACAATTAATGCCTTGAATTCCCTGCTAGTGGTAAAAAAATAATATTCCTCTATGCACCAAGTAAACTTTGATGGAAAAAGTGTTACCATTTCTAAGTATATTTTTGTTATGTGGTCTGCATAATAGAAAGTGACTAAACTATGCTATCAAAATGTGTAACAGCTTTACAGAAATTGCAGGTTGTAGATGTTATTTTATAGGGTATCTTGCAGCTGACTTGAGGTGGTTCGTAATATATAGAAAAACCTACTTTGAGCTTAAAAGAATCAGTTATGCTATCTGTTATTATAGTTTCCCATTTGTATGTTTGATATCTATCTGACAGTATGGAAGCTAGAGATAGAAAGTTATAAAGAGAAATTATTTGACTAGATAAAGTGTTATGGGAGAGTTCATATTGAGTCCCATTAGCTATGTTGTGTTGAACTGCAGCCAGACATTTTGAAATACTTTAAATCCCTTACGTTCCTGAACAACCGGAGGAGAATCCTGTTCTAATATTCCATCTAAAAGGGATTATTATTTATTTTTGTTGTAGTTTGGTCTAAGAATTTCAGTGAAGTATCAGGAAATTATTATATTTTTCCTTACTGACTCATGCAGTCAAACCTGATTTGAAGCTTGGAGTCTGTTACCAGTAAAAAATACTTCTAAATATGCTGTTAGAGGTTTTAGATCAGTTTCAATTTTGTATTTTCCATAATGTACGTAAAATCCCATTTCTTGCTTGCTCTGTTGCCATTAATCTCTTTCTTCTTTGCTACAGTGTTAGTTATTAAAAATTCTGACATCCTAAGAAATGCTCATCACATAACATCTCATTTTCTTTGTCTGTTACATTCCTTTTTCATAGTGCAGATTACTGTAAATTGCTCTGGAAGCACTATGAAAGAATAATGGCTTAACATAAATAAGTATAAAGGAACTTGCAGTTGTTGCTCATGTCTTCTAGTCTGCCTAGGTATTTGGTCCTCTTATCAAAATGTGGAGAAAAGTTGGAGGATTGCTAAGCTTTTTTTTAATATATTTACAGTTTCCTAAAGTAATTTGAACTATTTTGATAGACATAGAGCTGCTAGTTTTTTCTCTCAGCCTTGCAATATTTCACAACAACATTATCAGCTTTATTATTTGCTTCATGAAGCTTAAACTGTTTGAAAGGAAGCTGAGGACTGGTGAATTTTTAAGTGACTTTATAGTCTCCCTAATTTTGCAGCTAGCAGGGAGATATTTTCAGACAGAATTTAGTTTCCTGAAAGCTGGCCTTAATTGTTCTGCTCTGAGATAGGACCAAAGCTATTATTGTAGTGACTAAAGCAGAAACCCCTTCAATAGAGAATTTGGAGGGCTCTTTGCCTTCTTGTAAAACCCTGTGCAGCAGCTTAGGTGAAACTTTTAACCCTTCAGGCTTAACTTCCCAGCTTATCAGGATATCCTATTTCTTCCAGAAATGTTTAGGATCGAGTCCCTGCACAGACACATGCTGGATATACAGGAGAGAGTTCAGTGAAGAGCCGCAAAAATGGTGAGGGGACTGGAGCGTCTCTGACATGTGAAGAGCTGGGGCTGTTCAGCCTGGAGGAGAAGAGGTTTGGGGAGGGACATGTTATCAGTGTGTGCAAGTGCCTGAAGGGAGGATGCAGAGAGGATGGAACAAGGCTCTTCTCAGTGGTGCCCAGTGACAGGACCAGAGGCAGGGGGCACAAACAGCGACACATCAGAAAACACTTTTTTTGACTGGGAGGGTCAGTGAGCACCAGCGCAGGTTGCCCAAGGTGGTTACGGAGTCTCCCTCAGGTATTCATCAGCTCACTGGTTGCAGTTGGTCCTGCTTGAGCAGGATAGGACCAGAAGACCTCCAGAGGATCCCTTCTCAGCCGTCCTGTGTGGATCTGTTGTGTGTAGGGTTTGTGTCTGTATGGGCTTGAGATGACTCATGGATGATTCTCTTCAAAAGAAAAAGATGTCTTATTAACTCCTGTAAAATTCTCACAGGAAATAACTACTTAGCTTTAAGTAAGCTGCAGAATAAGGGTTGTTATTTAGGAAACAAATTTCCTTTCCACTTCTAAGTCTAGGGAATCATGTGAATTGAAAATAGAAGTTGTAGTTTTAGCTGTTGTTAGAGCAACTTAAATGTACATTTTAACTAAGCCACCCTAGCAAAATAATACTCTTTCCTGAGGAGGGGAAGGCAGAGGCACTTGCTATGTAGTCTTGGTATAGGTTGTTTCTCCTCTTGTGTTAATGGTCTTGCCCTGTAAGAAAGGAAAGAAGCACTTTAAAACATAGGAAAAAGTGGTTGTTGAGCCACAAAAAAAAAGTTTCAAGAGTGGTATTAATGCTATTCACAATCTCTCTCATTCTTGATTTTTGCTTTGATTTTGATAGTGGCAGTTTAAAGAAAATTAATTGAAAACCATGGTTTTCCTTAAGGTAATGGAAATCTGCTTGTCGTTTTTGTCATCCTTCCATTTTGAAAATGCTGGTTTGTTTTCATAACTCTAAACTCAGTGACTTCAAAACGTGCCTGTACATTTTAATTGGCCTTCTTAACACATGCTTTGTTGTTAAATGAAACATTTTTATTGGCACAAAGATATTTGCCCCACCGATTTTCATTTGCTAGTGGTGGGAATGGTAACATTAAAGGCTGTTTAAAATATATGAAGGGAGTTCTGGGGTCATTCCCCACCTGTTGTTTATTTTGGTTTATGCAAGAACAGTCAAAAGTAATCATGTTGGTGAAGTTCTGTCATTTAAGTAGTGCTTTTGGAGACTCATAATTTACACATCAACAGGTTTGGCTTCTTCAAGCAAAACTTGGGACTTTTATGTTAGTGAACAGTGAATGTTGGCAAGAAAGGTCACAACTTTAAAGTAACCTAAAGTACATTGTACTGTGTTATGGAACAAAAGACAGTAAATACAGAAAGTCTTTGATTAACTTCTCCTTTTCAAAGTGTCTTGACCTTTATTGAGTTCCTCTAGCTGACATTTTTAGAAGACTTTTTAGTATTCCTTTCATTATAAAGGGTTTATTTGCGTATTTGCTCCCACATATTCCATTGTCATCTTCTCTGCCATTTGACTTTCTTTAGTTACAATGCCATCTACATTTCATATCAGGATAGTTTCTGTGGTAGTGAAATGATGTAGTCCTTTTTTTGTACAAAATTCTAGAAATGCATTTCTGTGATTAGATGGTATCTTGGTACACAAAATAAATAGAAAACAAAATTGAGTGAAAACAAAAAAAATTACCGAAGCTAAAAGCACCTAGGAAAACATTTGAAAGACAGCATAATATATTCATGTTAGGAGTAAGTCATATAGGATTCACATCATGTATCTTTCTATTTTTAGTTTTAAAATTATTAGTTGCCATTTCTATTTAAAGATAATGACATATTTAGTCAGACTTAATGCAAGTGAATCATAGTATTGCATTATTATTGTATTAAACAGTGATTGTTGGTTGTGTTTCTTATACTCCTTATATTTTGGAGGGCAAAAATAACTTCTCAGTGCTCTGGAAGTTGCTCAGACATTTCAGTCTGGGGTGGTGATGAATAAATTATACTCTAAATAAGGCAGGCAACAGGAATTCATATTTTTGTTTTCTTCGACCAGCCTTCTCCAGCTGGCCCCTTTCCTTCTCTTTACCCCCTGTGGTTTTAGCCATGTAGGCTGGATAAGATTACAGATACTTTTTTTACAAGCAGTCACTGCAGACTTGGTCTTTTTACATGACTGTTTGTGGTGGTTCTCCTGTCTGAGCTGGTGGCTCCCAGCTGTTCTTTAAAGGGTGTGCCAGGGATGCCTTTTAGTATGGTTGTGTCCTTCCTTTGCCCAGTTCCACTCCTGGGGTTGCTGCAGGAGAATGAGAACTTCCTCCAACAGTTAAATGTTGATTAAATCTTCGTAGTTGGCACCTTGGACAGCTGGACAGCCCAACCAGACCTCCCTGGTTTGGAGAGGCAGCTTCTCAAGAGCATCCCTTGCTCTCTAATAACTGAACAAATCCCAGATGTAAGATTTAATCTTCTCCTTACAACTTTCTTCCTCTGTAATACTGTGCTCCCTGAAGCCTTGAAGCTGTTTTACACACTCTGAGCCACCATTCACAGCTAACAATGCCTCCTAGTAAGATATAGCATGAAATGGGAACTTTTTCTTAGAACAAGATACATTTAGCATTTAGACTTTATTTTAAAGTCACAGGATTTTAAGTGTGGGGCTTCTGACTGATTTCCTACTACTGGTAGCTGAGTGAACCTGAGGGTGTGATTTGTACCTTTGTTGCTTGAATGGGCAGGTTGTCTGGCTGCTGTCAGTCCTTTTCCTTCATGAATTTGGGTACTCAGCAAGAGTGAAGAAGGCTTAAAATTGCTTGCAGAACAAAAGGATTAGGTCTTTTTATATAGAAGACGAGAACAGTTTACTAATGAATGAGTAGTAGTGAGAAGAATGTAAGCCTGAGTATTTTATGGCATAAGATAAATGTTACCAGAGGCTAAGAATAAACTCACCATCTCTGTCTTTTGCAGGCTTTCTTCCTGCATGTTCTTATCGAGGTGTCTGACAAGACACTGTCAGACAGGACAACTAGCCAGCACTGCTGCTGATTGTTTGGCAGTTTCTGTGGTTTTTCCACTGGTCATTTCTTTTAACATCATACAAGATAACAAAGTTTCCTAGGTCAAGACACTGGAAATATTAATTCTCTGTAAATGTTGTTCTGTTCAGCACAAGTCAGATCTGAGTTTATAGAATACTTTCTTTCTTCAGCCTCGGCAGTTTTCCAGTTTTCTGAGGGCAAGCAGCCCAGCAAACACTCCTTCAGACAATTCCTCATCTTTCTCCTTTTTCCAGAATGAAAATCCAAAAATCTTGGCAATGGGGGCCAAAATAACAAAAGAAAAGTGGGTGTTGCCACTTCTTGCCAAGTTTTTTGTAAATGTTTCTCTCCTTCCCTGTCCCAGCATAACAGCAAAACTTCCCCAAAAATCCGCAAAATAAACCAGACTGTTTTTCAACCTCTGCTCTAATTCAGAATAGATGCCATAAGGAAAATGCTAGAGAACAAGTGCTGTAAAGGATATATGGTTTATCTGACTGTTAAGGTTTTATTCCTCATCAGTTAAGGTTGCAGAAAACTCTAGGGCATCTGGTAGGTCCTTGATGATGCTCTGGTGTTACTCCTGTTTCTAGGGTATCCATTGGGTTGCTTTTCTTTTACTTGGTTGCAAGGAATCTTAACTGGAGTATGAGTTGATAGATCTGTAGTTAAGGGCAGGCAGGAGTGAAATGCTGTTTTAAAGAAATGGAAAACATGGGGTCACAAGCTCCAGAGAGTGATTCTAGGCTAGGTGTTCTCTCCTGCTTGCTAGCTTTTCCTCCAGCGTCAGTGAAATGATTAGAAATAGTAGGGAAGGGAGGGGACATGGAGAGGCAGTGAGATCCAGGAATTAGTGTTAAGCAGGCCAGAGGTGGGATTAGAAACCAAAGCTGTGCTGGTAGAATGAGTTCATGCAACTGAGGGGGCAAAGAGCACTGCTGGATCAGAACTTAAGACCAAAGGGCAGCAGGAGGGACAGGAAGCAGGTTCTTAGAGCAATAATCAAGATGTTATCTGTAGCTACAGAATAAACCCTATTTGGCTTTCTTCTGTACCAGAAGTTTGTGGCAACCTCCACTGATGGAGTTCACAAGGTCAGCTCTGGCTCGTGTTATGCTGGTGGCTGGCTGCAGCATTTGTCTTGAGTCACATGTGCTGCTTTTTCTACAGGTTATTCTTATTTTAATTGAAATTCTTGCAGCTACAATGAATTTACTGTAGGAGAGCTTTAAGAGGTTTTTTTTCCCCCCCAGAGGTGTTTTTTATTAACAAACCATTGAACTTAAACGTGTTCATACGTGTGATAAGAAAGAATAATTTTTTCACCGGTAGCTTTACTAGAAGAAATTCTGTTTGAATTCATATATTCAAACTGTTGAGTTTGCTGCTTTTTGCTGTGTCAGGTCTGCAAAATTGATCTGTATAATGAAATGGCTGTGTATGAACTGTGCCATGACACATTCAAACAGCTAAAAATTGATTCCTTGAAACTATCTCTATATGTGTGAGTCATGGTGGGACTTGTGACCTCCCTAAAATGTTGGGGTTTTTTTTTCAGGATCCTAATTGTGACTGTTCCCCAAGAGTTAAGTATCTATAAAGTATTTCCAGGTCAATGACTGTCAAAGTAGAATTCCAAATCAAAGGGAACAGCTATCCAAATTGAGACATAGTCTGGAATCTGAGTACCATGTCTGTGTAGGAAAAGAGCATCTCAATTTCTGTGCTTTTGCTTCTATTTTGATTGCTAATATAATTTCTTCTTTTATTTATTTTGGAAAGTGCTAAAGCTAGAAAATCTGATTCACTGAATCCAGGCAATGTCTCATTGGAAGACTCCTGGAAAACCACACTTGTTCAAGACAAACATGATGTCATTTCAGTAGCAGAATTCTTTTGTGAGCCTCCTGGAAACAAATGTTTTGCATGAGGACTCAATTTTTCTTGTTCTGGATTAATTCAAACAAATTGCCCTGCAGACTGTATTTGTGGTAAGCCTTTTTTGAGAAAGCCTTTTCTTGGGCCACATTCAGAGACAAAACTGACTCTGAGTGATGTTTAGAAGCTGCAGAGGTTGTTAGCTTGTGAACAGGTAAATGTATCAAGCACAGCAGTGTGTTTCAGTCTTCTGAGCAGCTGGGAAGATCAGTGTTCTTCAGAGCTTCCAGCGGGTGTTTCCATCTGCTCTACAAACTCTTGTGCTTTCCGTAAGCAAAGTATGTTGGCCTGGAACAGCAAAGCAGCTTGCTTTTCTTTCTTTAATTAGGTGATGACTTAAGATATTTACAGAGGAAAGAAGATAATTTGCTTAAGTAAAGCCGGGATGTTGAGGACCCAGCTTTATCTCCTGGAATCTTTTTTCCCCTTCTATATATGAACATTCCCAAGTTTCTGGTTTCTCTAGTGCAGGAGCGAAGACAGGCTACCTCTGAATGTCAGGGAGGGACTTAAGATATAAATCCAAATGTCCTTATTGGGACTTTGACACATTTGCTTTCCAGCTGATTGAGAACATAGCCATGAGAAGAACGTGCTTGGGAATTTTCCACCTGCCCATTTGACGTAGGAGAAGAAAGAAACCATTCATTTCCTGACAGCATGTCTGAAAACTGGAGATGGAATGGTTATTTAATGTGTTTGGGTTTTGGCAATCTGATTCATAGTTTTTGAATGCTTGTAGCTGCCAGTTCTTGATGCAATGCATTTTTTTATTCCATGAATAAAAAGATGCAGCAGACAAATCTTCAGAGTGTCAGAGCACACTGTGGCCTGTTCTCTGTCTTGTTCTCCCTCTAATAGCAGGATAAATAAAAGTATTTCAAGGCCTGTCCTCTTCCATCAAGCTTCTGGGAAAGAAAAAAGAAGGGGTGGGGGGGGAGAGGGGGAGGACAACAGCATGGAAAACTTTATGAAATTGCTTATGGGTTTCCTTTTCATGTGAAATTTCCCTGAAATTTTCCCCATGACTCATTTCCTTCTTATTCCTTTTTAAGTCTGTAGTTTGGTTTTTTAAATTTTTTTTTGCTTTTCAAAGACAAGTTGGTAGCTTTTTCCGGCCCAGTGTGATGTTGATTTTGCAATGGTATATATTTCACATATGGGCATTGCAGTCTAGTCTCCATATGGGCAGTTGTCCTCTTGTCTCTAATTGCTCTGCACAGAGCAAAGACGGGAAGCAAGGAATACACTTCCACAGAAAACAAATATAAATCATGTGTATTGTGTGAGGGAAGAGGTGGTAGGAAGCAGGTTTTTTATTTTAGCAGATGTGTACTGATGCTTACGAAGGTCCTGTGCTGAAAGAAGGTCAGTGAGAGGGTTTGTAATGATTTCGTAGCTTCTGGCTTGCAGTTTTCCATTCATGCTGATGTACACTCCCTGCTGGGTGTAGAATTTTCTAGAACTCATTCCATGAAATGTGATCCACCATCTTTTAAGTAATAAAGGCAGCTCTTTTCTGGATTGAAAACTTGTATAATTAACTCCTTTTCCTTGTCCAGTGTGGGAGATGCAAAAGTGTGACAGAATGCCAGCCTTTAACCACGACATAGTCATTGCTACTCAAAAATGGAGCCCAAAAATTCTTATATTTACTGTGAATCCATCTAGTCTGCCCGAACTCTTGTATATGCTTAAAACACTACAATCTGACTTCTCTTACAAAGGAAAAAATAAATACTCTCAGGGTTCTTGTTGTACTGCTGAGATAAGGCTTACTTCTTTCATGGAAATATACACAAAAATGTGTTCCTCTTGTGCAACTAGTGTTTAGTAAAGCAATTCAATGCATGTGAAGAATTGTAAACTCTTCAGGACCTTGGCAGTGTTTCTTGGAATATCTGATTCCATAGAAGCTTGTGTGATCAGATCACCAAACTATCTGAGTTCTGCTCACAGTGAATTAAGGCTACTCCTCTTCCCTACCCTCATCCAGGGCTCAAATAGATCAGTTGAGTATTTAAAAAATCATGTGATTCCTCTAGTGAAGCAAAATTATTTAAATTACCAGTAATTCATTTACTGGGAAATAAAGCATAAATACTATAAGTAAAACTCTCTGCAGAGATTAATTAGATTTTGATCTCTGCATTGGTAGCAGTCAAAATGATGACATAATGATTTACATAAACACATACTACTTCTATAACTAACTGTTCCCTTTTTAAAACATAAGCAACCAAATGGAGAACCTTGAAAGAAGAATGTCACTTACTCTTTAATTAAAAATATCTGCTCTCTTCTTAAACAGTACAGACCTCCTAAATGTTGAAAATTTCATGGTTTAGCATCCTCATCCTTTATGAAAAAACAGCTTTTCTTTTAGAGAAATTAAGTGACTTCTTACCTAGGCCCTTTTTACATCATTAATAGCATAATTTCTTCTAGTTGGACAAATTGCTACATCTGAAACAAGTTCAGGATACTCAAAAAGAGGTCTCAAGAACAAACTGGAAACTGAAATCCAAAATAAGATTAAAGTAAGTTAATAAAAACTATTAAACTACCCACACATGCCTTCCTATCCCAATATAACTAGAAAAATGTCCCCTGCATTAACTTAGAGCTGTTGCCTGGTAGGATCTTGCAGATACTAAGAGAAAGTGGCATTTTCCTCAGCTATGGCAATGCTGTTTTAGTTCCCTTTTCAAAAATTGAGTTTTCCATCCAGGAGTAAATAACTGTGTTGCAGCTCACTTCCAGTTCTGCATTTCCACATGTAAAGGGTAAATTCTTAGCTTGTTTTGGGGTATCAATACATCTAAACATTGATAGATGCTCTCTTAACTGTTCAGCCAGATAGGAACCCTGAGCAAAAGCTTTGAAATCTAATTTTTATGTTCTTATTTCTGAACATACAAATAAATGTAAGGAGTAGTTGTTGAAAGGCCAAGTTCTTCAAAATTGCTCAGAAAATTCCCTGTTCAACTAGAAAAACTAAATTTCTGAGATTGGTCACTGTTTATTCTTTTGGATTATGAATAATTTGACTGGAGACTGGCTGATCATGGTATATTATTACTTTTGTCCAGTTCAGCTAAGTGAAGACTGAAGTTTTGTGGTTAGCTTGCAATTCTCTTTACAGATCAAAATTACCATATGTAAATATGGGGAAACCTTTTTGCAGACCAACTGTTGTTGAATATTGTGGAATGGCATTCCATATAGATTTGATTAAGTGAACTAATGGCATCTTCTGGCCTTTAACTTTGAGGAGGACAAGTCTATGATAATTAAAATACCACCTCAATCTAACACAGTTTTTCCAAATTGGTGGCCTTGATTGAAGGATCTTTTATGTGTTCAAATCAGCAGGATCAAACTGAAAGAAAACTGAAGAGGGAACTATTTTGCAGAAGCAATTAATTTTGCAAAGTTTTTTTTAATTACTGAAATTTGTTATGATTCTGCACATTTAGTAATTTTTTATATGTGAAGAGGAAAATGGCAATTTTATTGTCACTTTTTGTCCTTTACATATCTCAATGAGTCTGATGATCTGGCTCTTGAACTGATCTCCAAAACAGCTTGAAAGGGCTAAATTTCATTACATTCTGAAATTCAGTTTAGAAATCCAAGATGTGTGGATCTACAGTGATAAGCGTGTTCTTGTAAAAAAAAAAACATTTTATTCCTAACAGGAAGCTCTCCCATGGCATCCTGTACCTTTTTCCTTTACCCCCTTTTCTCAGAGGAAAAACTTGAAAAATCTTTGCTTTCATAGTAATTTGCATTTGGAGGGTGGTAATGTCACAAAGATGTGAGGCATTTCTGAGGTTAAGTGTCTCTTTAGCTTTTCCTACTGTGATTGCAAATTTTACTTAGGAGTTCTAAAATATTAACCCCCTGTAGATCAAGCCTTCATGAAAATAAGCTGTATGTGTATTTGCTGCTTCACAGGGAGAGAAAGCGCAGTTTTCTTTTGTGAAATTAGATTATAGGATGAGCCTTCTGAATAGAGTGGGATGGGATGCGGAATGAGGGAAAATAATTCTAGTGACCTAACTTAAGGTACTTATGTAAATGCCCAAAATGAAATGAAGGAAATCCTTCTTTGATGGATTGGTACTGGGCTTGGCAAATTCAAAATTGCATAAGGTAGTTTTGATCCAGGATTTAAAAAAGTCTATACTACTTTTGCTGGTAGGAAGCAGAAGGCAGCTAATTTCTTTTCAATTTAATCTTATCTCAAAGATTTTTTAAAAATAAAAACAATCAAACCCTTACTCCAAAAACACAGTAATGTTTTGTATTATACATACAAAAGAGGTGAAAGCTGAGTTAGAAGACCATTCTTAAAAGTACATTAATATCTATTTAAACTAAAACACTTGAAGAAATGTGCTCCTTTACATAAGCAGGTCTGGCTGTGGAAGCTGCTTGTGGTTTAATGTTTCATCACAATAATGGCAGCTTATATGTGCTTGCCAAGACACCATTACTGTTTCTTCTGCTGCTCAGGCTCTTCCAGTTAAATATCTTTAAGGTGAGAAAATGCATATTTAACAGAACCTGTCATCACTGCCTGTGCAGTGAGAGAGCTTTGTGTGAACTTCTTACCCCATTCCACCAAGCATAATTGCTTATGTTTCTGTGGAGCAAAGTTTAATTAAAAGAAATAAAGGAAAAAAGGATAAAATAAAACCAAATAATAGAATTAAATATGATTTACAATGAGAGGTTTTAAAAGTGACTTTTGTAAATAATAAAGTTATTTTATTGTAAATACTGTAGCATTCTACAAAAAGTGTTTTCCTTTCTGTAAGGAAATAATTGGGAATGTTCATCTGATGTTGTCAGAAAGTGGATTGTTCTATAATAAAACCTTGATACTTTGAGTTTATTTTTATCCGTTAGTGATATTCCTTTCAAAGAACCAGCTGTACCTTTACCTCGGCATCCTTTGCCTGATGGAAACAAATCAACGAGCAGCACACACTGGGACTAATGAGGGCTACCCATGTGCTGTTTGACCAGTCAGCCTCTTCCCAGCAGAGTTCATATGGCTGTGTTATTTCACTGGGTTTGTATACACTGGTTACGTATTTCTCTTTGAAAAGGGTGTTAAATTGTCATTAAAGTAGTGAAGGTGGGAGAAGGATCTAAAAATGCTGGGTTTGATGACTGTTGCTAGCTTACCTTCTGTAGCAGAAATCCTCAAAGGTGTCCCTTTTTTTGTCTGTTCCCATTTCTCTGTAGCAAAAATTCCCAAACAAACAAAATAAAACTTTGATTGCTTAGTAAGTATGCTAATAATATCATTATTTAAAACTGAATTTACTGTATGCATTGACCATAAAACTTTTTAAAATATTGATGAAGAGCATTGTTTGTATTTCTTAGTATTCAGATCCGGGGCAGAGGGAACATAAAGGCTCAAAGAACAGTTTCATGGGCATTTGTCTTCAATTTATTTTCCTCAGTACTCTGTTCTGAAGTTCTCATCAATACGTCAAAATTAATAATGGGATTTAATTGCCCAGCAATCCTTGACATCACTTAGTCTGATGATTGACTTCTCTTACGGACATTGCTTTAATAATATATCTGTTTGATCCCAAAAGAAGAGAGCTTCATAAAGTTGTTGTGAAAGCTTCTTTTCTTACTGTAATGCTTCAATGAAATGTTCAGCTGTGGCTGAGTTGGAAAGGAAACACATGCTGTTGTAGCTTGTATCTATGTTGGAAAAAAACTTCAATACAATAAATCTTAGCTGTTGTTGAAATCTCTATGCTCAGCAGGAATCCATGTTTCCTCAAGTTGTTTTCAAATTTTCTCCTTACTGCATTTTCAAAATTCTAAGCAGCTCTACCCCTTCTTCCACGCGTTAGACAAGGATTCTTGGGAAATACGGGCGGTGGAAAACTCAGGCTCATCCACGCCTGAGTCAGTACATTAATCTTCTGGGTTGTAATTGGTTTCAAATTGCTTTTGTTAGAAGGCATGTTGTATTGCCTTGCTTAGCTGGAGTACAGGGCTTTGCAATAGCTTTAGGCTTCCCCTTTGACACAGTGTGTTCCTTCATTCCCAATGCTGTGTTGTTTTGCTGCTTTCTGTCCTCTCTCCCTGGGTGTTCATCTGTAACAACAGCAGGAACAGGTGAAAATGATTTGTGCGAGAAGAAAGTTTTGAATCTTAAGCAACCTCATGTAAAATTAATATTTATATGTTTTAGCCTTGAGAAATTATGGTCTTCTTTCTTCTGAGCTATTTGTGTTAGTTGAAGTATATAACTGATACTTTAACTGCCAGGGGTTTTTCTCACAGTGTATTTGTAGGTACCAGTAGAATTTACATACTTTATCTTGTATTTAAGCTATGAAAAATGCATTATTTATCTTTAAATAAAACAATACAATGCTATGTGCATTTCTAAGGAGAGCTTTTAAGGCCATCTGCATATTATTCCTCATGGAAGCTTGTGCTCCTGTATAAATTTAGATCAAAGTATATACAAGAACTCATATTTAGTGTTAGGAGTGGAAGCACTCAGAAGTGTCCACATATGTTCTCCTGTGGAAATTGGATTTTTTAGCTTAACAATCACAGCCAACTTTTTCAGAAATGCCACTGCCTCAGCCACTGTTCAAGGTGGGTCTGCTGAGGGGAGAAGTCAGAACTATGAAGAGCAAGACCTTGCTTGTCACTGGGGCTCTTATTTTAGTGCCATTGTGGAGAATTAGGTGTAAAACCCTGCTTAGTAGGAGTTAAGACATAGGAGTGAGTTATCTTCATTTGGTGCCTCTCCTAGAGCAGAAATTCCCATACTATTCACTCTGCCCATGAACTTGGAAAGTGGCATCCCTGTGTGTTGTCTTTGGTTTATACCTTTGGGAAATGCAGCAAGTTGACCCAGCTGCAAATTAATTGATTCATAACATTTTAGTAAAGGGTTGGAACAATTTTCCTGTGCTTTGTTTGATGAGGATTATGTAACTACAGTTTCTCTAAATAGTTGCCATGTTTTTACTTACGTTAGCATAAATTAATGGCTTTAATAGACTCCAAGTGATTCTGTGTAATTTCAGGCCTTTGATCTCTGTGTTGCATCCTTTACTATCACTACTATTGCTCTTGTTTATCAAACTGTTTGTAATAGTCTTTCTGGCAACAAAAATATTTCAGAGGTGAACATCTCAGTGTAGGAGAATATAGTTGTCTCTTCGTTGCTCAGATGGAAAATGTCACTTAACTCTGGAACATAAGAATATTTCATAGTCAACACTTACTTTTATTGCTGGTGTTTCTGTGTTTAACTTTGTACCTGTGTTTGTGATGTTTTTTCTTAACTTGAGCATGCCTTACAGTCATACTTAAGGTTATTTTCTTGAGGCTGTTATGTTTGAATGCAAAGTATCCCAGTAAGTAAAAGCATACTGTCCTTTGACTATTTGAAACTACTCTGGGAGTTTCAGCATCATTTACTTTCAGACAGCACAGGGAGAGAAGCCTCAACCTGATGAGGAAGAGAGGGAAGTGGAATGTCATAAGCAACTATTTTTGAGAAGTCCAAAATTTATAATTTCCCCAATAAAAACATCACTTCCTCAATGCCCATTGCAATGAACTCATGAAAAGGGCTTCAGGAGCTGTGGTTACATTTGAGAGTCCTTCTACAAATGTAACTAGAAAGATGTGCTTGCTTTCTCACATATATCGTTAGTTAGTTGCCCAGTTACTTACTGATGAGCATGTTTTATACCTTGAAGGTAAGTTCTTGCTTCTGTTTCTGTGATATTACTGTGCTAATCAGAAAGAGCAAATTCTTTCCAGGAATTCTGTGTTTTTGTATAATCTTTTTCCTGCAAGGTCAGGGCCCTTGCTAAAAGGGAAAGCGCACAACAGGGTGTGTTCCCACTTGGAAATAACTGAGACAATACTAGGTCTTGGAAGAGATTCTTGTAGCAAAATAAAAAAGGGGGAAAAATCCTTATAATTAATTAGTAGATCATTAAATCTTTCTGGCCCTAAAGAAAAGCTGATGTTAAATGTGTTTCATGACTGTAAGAGCTGCTGTGAGAAGATTCTTGATTTAGGTATTTCTGGTAGCATGACCTGCACAGCCTGATTTGAACAGCATCTCCCTTTTTTGGATAAGCTTTATCTAGTGCAAAGATTGACTCACTGCATTTCCTCTTAGATTCCCTTTTTATTGTTATTTATTTTAAGAGGGAGAGGGGATACCAATAAACAACCTTTTCTAGATAATTTCTACCTTGTCACCTGTTTCCTTTATCTTCCACATGATAGCTTTGGTGTAGGTCAGGTTATTATTTATCTTTTGGCCTCTCATTCTCTGTGTATGTGCTGTGTAGTTTTCTGAATGATCCAAATGAATGGGGGTTTTTGTTTTGTTTTGTTTTTCTTTTTTTTGTGTTTCAGTGGTATTTTAAGAGTTGTTCTTTTTGGTTTTTTCCGCTATCGCTTTTCAGCTTTTAAGGCACTTTTGTAGCAACATCAGTGGTACTGAGTCAAAGACTGGAAGGGGTTTTCCTTGGTCTGTAAAAATGCCCCAGGTGTTGTTGGGAGGTTCTTTATCTGTAGCTCTTGCAGACTTTCCTTCTTCCCCCCTTTTTCCCTAATAGCTCTTGTTAAGCCAGAGCGTTGCTCACATGTGTAAAATCTAGTAGTCCCTGAGTAGCTGTAATAGGTTATTTCCCTGACTGGGTCACTTGCTGTTTTGTAATTATTTCATGGATACTTTGTTCTTGGATTGACTAGCATCTCTGTGTCTGCCCCAGCACGTCTGTCTAAAGCATCTGCAACTGCCAAATGTGTTTGCAGCTGACTTGAAGCTCATTCTTACTGTGCATTGACTTGGTCTTTGTGATGGGAAATGCAGCACCTCTTAAACCACTTCTAATTATTTTTATAAGCTCCTTTCAGTTCTGGCAAACTTTATTAGAAACCAAGTTTCTGTTTCAATTGAGCTGCTATTTTACATAATAAAAGGCTAGAAAACTAAAAACCGTGCTCTTCGATGTTGCTTTTTTTCCTCCGTTTGCCTTCTGGCAGCTTAGACAAGTATTGCATAAGCACTGGCAGATAAACTTCCCCAGTTGTCTCAGCACTGAATTACTTTATTTAGCTTCTTATGCTGGTAATTTGTTTTAGACAAAAATGACCTTGATAAATTTTCATGCAAAATATTTTGTTACTCATTTGTCAGTAGTCCTGGATCCTTTGCATCTAAATGCCAAAAAATTTACAAGTAAGAATCAAATGGTTGCTCGTATCTTTGTAGGTGTTTGGGGGACCAAAGCCATTCAGCTTTAACAAGGAACAAGGAGTTGCTTTATTGTACTGTACTGATGAGACATTTTCTGGCTTTGAGAGCATTTAAGTCTGAAGAAAAATGTTTTATAGAATCAGATTCAGTAGCCCTGGAAGCAGAAGCAACATGTCTGCATCAGGTTGCTGCCATAACAATCCCTGCTGAGCCATGGAGCTTTACTAGCGCAAGTACAGATGGACCAACTTAGTTGTGCTTCTTCCCAGGCACAGCCTGCATCCATGCACAGCAAATTACCCACAGTTTACACCCTGAAATGCTCTGCTAGAAATGGCTTTGAAGACCTCAATCCTTTTGGAGTCATCAGAAGAGAAAAGCTTCGCGTTGTAGCTGATGGGAAGAGGAAACTACAGAGCTGAAGATGGGGTTAAAGCTACCCCTAGCAGTGGTGTGTAATGTAATCTTAGAAATAGCCAGATATGCTGTTGACTGATCCTACTGGTGAGCTGTGCAAATGAGATGTGCAGGCTGTTGTCTAGAAGACTGAAAAGCACAGCAGATCTTCATCTCTTGACTGTAAGGTCCTGAAGCAGAAATATTGTTAGTTAATAGTGGGATGGTAGTTTGGCAGCATGGTTTTTGGCTATGATTTGGATATTGTTCTACACCAAAATATAATAGATTGAAAACAGGGTTTCATGTCCAGAAATGGAGCAAATGCAAATAAACTCTTTTTTGCTGCTTCTGGTGGGAATGAAACGTTTATAAATTTTCTGCAGAACTTCTGCGTTTTTCTTCTTTTGCTTTGGAGCCTGCCAGGTAACCCATCTATTGTTTGTTCTATGCTTACCTTGGAAAGCAGCCAGCTTGTAAGCACAGCTCACTAGAAAACTATAATTTATGTGACTTTTAAAGTTGTTATAAACTTGTGATGCTTGCTGATGTGTAAGTATGCTTCAAAGTGCTGTGTACTCCTGACACAAAGGCAGCTCTGCAAAATTTCAAGTTCTCAAATGGAATTTTCCAATTAAATGGCTGGGACATTTTTAACGTTATTTGCAAATGTTTTTTTTCTTTGATATTTGTCTTGGAAATACATTTTTAAAAGCCCGAGGCGGTTGCAGAGACTCGGAGGCTTGGCAGAGTTATATTCCATTGATAATAGCAATTTATCCTTATTATTATTGAAAAAAAATAGTGACATAAATTTGTCTGTAGGTGCTCTTCTCCACCTCTCATCTAAGTACTGTTGAACCAGAATTACTTACATGGTGGACGAATGAAGATAAGTGTCTAGTCTTTCTCTTCAGTCACTTAATAATTCTGAGAGTAGAAAAAATCCATAATCTGATCTTGCAACTGATTTTAGGTGGAAACTCACTGGCTTCACTAAGGTTGCTGTTGGATTTTTAGCATAGGGCCTGCTGAACTTTTGCAGCATACAATATGCTACTGAGAAAAATAATAAAGTAATTTAACAGTTGTTGTTGTATGGGTGATGACTATCCAATTAAATGGCTGGGACATTTTTAACGTTATTTGCAAATGTTTTTTTTCTTTGATATTTGTCTTGGAAATACATTTTTAAAAGCCCGAGGCGGTTGCAGAGACTCGGAGGCTTGGCAGAGTTATATTCCATTGATAATAGCAATTTATCCTTATTATTATTGAAAAAAAATAGTGACATAAATTTGTCTGTAGGTGCTCTTCTCCACCTCTCATCTAAGTACTGTTGAACCAGAATTACTTACATGGTGGACGAATGAAGATAAGTGTCTAGTCTTTCTCTTCAGTCACTTAATAATTCTGAGAGTAGAAAAAATCCATAATCTGATCTTGCAACTGATTTTAGGTGGAAACTCACTGGCTTCACTAAGGTTGCTGTTGGATTTTTAGCATAGGGCCTGCTGAACTTTTGCAGCATATAATGTGCTACTGAGAAAAATAATAAAGTAATTTAACAGTTGTTGTTGTTGTATGGGTGATGACTGTCACAGTATAAAAGATGCTAAAAAACAACAAAGCTGCAGTGGATAAGAAAAACAAGCCACACTGCAGTATTACCCATCCAGAATCAAATTCGTTTGCAGCATACATTATAGCTGGAAAAGGAGGAATTATATGGGTCAATATATTCTGTTACGAAACTGAGAGAGGTTTTATAGAGGATGGTCACAAATACAGAGCTCTCAATGAAACTTTTTCAAGCTGGGTACCTTGCTTAAGGCCTCTAAAAAGTCTGCTTTTACATCCCCCCTCTTTATTTTCATAACTGCACTCTCTGAATAATATGAGTTAGCATAAGCTGTCATGCTGTTACTGTCCTGGTGATAACCATGGGTTTTCCCAGGCTACATGAGTTTTCTTCATATGCCTTTCCTGTATTTCTTGAGTTGTTAACCCGATGAAGAAAATACTGTCTTGATGAGGGCAAAAAAAGCCATTTGAAGTTTCTTGGTGTCTCCTTCTCTGAGAGTGATTTTTAGTTCAGTGCCAGTGGCAGAGATTTAAAGATATTCCTGTGAAAATTACTAGTTTTCTATTTGAGTAACTGTTCTTCAGCATGAAGTCCTTTATTTCTGTTTCCCCACTGAGGATTTTATTGTGAAATAGATACTTCTGAAATTATAAATGTTACCCCTTCCCACCAAGAATAGCTCTGAACTAAAGTGTTGGGGTGCTCTTATGCAGGGGAAAAGAAATTGATTTATTGGTTTGTTTGTAACATCTCCAGTTACAAAGTGGAATATTTTATCTGTTTTTCATAATTTCCACTTGGATTTGTTATCCATCAATGTTGGTCAGCTCTTTGGTCTGTAGACTTTGAAAACCAAAGGACTCAGATTTGCCAGCTGTTGACCACAAGTAACTTTTTTGAAAAATAGAGTGGGCCTCAAGCTGACTTGCAGGTTTTATATGAAGTACTTAATAAACCCCTAAAACTGACACTGCTTCATGTTTGTTGCAAGGTTATGTTGTTTTTTTGTTTGTTTCTTTTTTTTAAGGAGAGGATGAGAGGAATACAGCAGCTGTTTTTCATCTGCCAAACCTATTCTTGATGACTTGTCAGCCGGGGCACTCTATTTATATTGGTTGTTGTTTAATACAGGCTTGTGAGGCCCCAGCAGCCTGATGGATAGTGCAGAGCACAGCTCCATGCATGGAAAGCCATGAAGAAGGAATTCAGAATTATTAGTGTCTGTACAATATGCCTAACAAAAAAAAAAGAAAGAGGTAGCTTTTGGGTGTAAAAGCTCTTGAGCAGTTCTTCCTACAGCAAACTTGTCAATTCATCTAGATTTCCTGATTATAGTAAGGAATAAAAGCAAGCTACTTTTCCATGAATCATTGTTTCTTTTGTTTTTCTTTTTCAGGAAGCAGCTGTAGCTATTGCATAATACCCTCTTACAAATTATTTCAAATACCTTAGCTCATGCTTTCATTCAAGCTTTATTGGTCTAATGGTTGTCTGGGGCAACAGTGGAAAGAGAACAGGTAAATGAGGGTGAAAAGGTATCAGACTGATTTGATGTCTGTATCCTGACTGAATTACCTGCTTACAGTGTCTAAAGGCTGTACTGCAAAGAATCTCAGCCAGCATTTTTGCATTTGGGAAGACCAAATTACTTTGGAAGAGCAAATGCAATATTCTATTAAATTTTTTATTGAATTATAATAGTCAGATTAAGTCTTGGCAAGTAAAAGAGATAATAAATTGTAAGATGCAGTAATAATCATATTTTAGTTGTAATATTTACGGAAATTGCTCATTAAGTTTTGTGCTTTCTGTATTTTATGTGTAAGCTAATATCTGCCATACTGTCAGGGGTATGGCTTGTGATGATAATTATTGCCCTTTTATTGCCCTATCCTATACTGTTTTATGTTGAATATATCTCTTAAGTTTTTTTAATGCAAGAATTGTATAAAAAGGAAGTAGTTTCAGTGGTCAAGTGCCTGTTTCTTCACATATTTTTGGTGATAGTGATCTGTGCATATCCTAAAACACTGAAATGCTTAAGAGAAGGATCAGAAACAAAATATAGTTCATAAAGAGTTCTGTGGAGACTGACAGAGCTTCCTGCCTGTGTTGCGTGGACTTCTGATTAGAATGGCTATCTCTGCAATTAATAATTCAGCTTCCTCCTGCCATTGCTTCCCCTAGAACCTCTTCTATTTCTGCAGTTCTTTTAACTGAGGCACAAGTGAGAAGTTATGTGATCAAAGAGATGGGGTGACTTGTAGATCTGGAAGTACAACTAAGTCAGTCTGCACAAACTTGCTGCAAGCAAGTTTCTTTTTAAAAATGGTGCTACATAGAAAGTAGTTTCCTGCTCTGGGTGCAAGAATTGATAAAAATTTCCTTTGAAATGCTGTTATGGAAGAAAACCAGAAAATGCTCAAATAGAAAAGGGTGGTTATTTTGTTGGACTTGAAACGTTCTGCTAGGATGTGCCATTTGCACAAACTTTGTTTGCTTTGGCTGATGTTCAGCACCTGCTCAGACCTCTCATTTGCATCACTAAAACTAGAAAGGGTTGTCAATCTGCCTGCTCTCTTGTCTAGATGATTTTGTTTAGTAACCTAAAAAAACAATAAACAAGTGAAAGTTTGGGTCATTCATTTGCTGGTTCATTTAATGAACACCTAAGTAGTTGGCAAACTTTGTTCCTCTCTTGCCCACCTCCTGGAACTTCAATTCACGGCACCCAGATCAAAGGTTTTAAAAATTGTTGTGAAAATGGTATCTTCTGATTTGGAAATTATGTTTCCAAATGCAAAATTGAGCATGGGAGCTGGAATTTACAGTTCACCTGTTTCACTTGCCCTGCTTGGAGGAAATGCAGAAGTTAAGTCAGTTTGGAGTTAAGAACTTTGCAGAACTGTTAGAGAAGAGGCATCACTGGCTGTCTGTGTGAGTTTCTGCTTGATTTTAATTGAAGATGTTTACCTTTTCTACTGGTAATTGACTGGAAGAAGCATTAAATCCAATGCCTAGTATTTCCCATTCAGATTTGAAGGCTAATGAGCAGTTTTATTGCCCATACTGATTGAATGGAAATGTGCTGACCAGTTGTTTTATTGGCACTGAAGAGCGTTTCTTTATTTTTTCAATGGTGTAATAAAACCTGATTTGCTCACTTCGTAGTACTAAGTGCTTGAAAAATTCTCTTTTTATCAGGCAGCTGGCTCTGTTTGTCAGGTAGTATTGCTCAGTGCTATGCTGAGGCTAAAATCTTGTTTTACATTGAGCCTGGAAGATGAATTAACCTGTTTGTACAAGCACTTTGAATTAGCTGGGAGCTGTTAAGGAAATTTGAATCGTGTGATGAGTGTTGACTATGCTGAGACTTCCAGACCTTAAAGTTTAGAACTTTTTTGTTTCATATCAGATACTTATTTTGCATCCTTTGCCCACTTACAAGCCACAGAAGCAGTTGTGAAGTTTTGTTGTAGAGAACAGTCTGTTTAAAACCTTTTGAAATCATCATCACAACAAGCTGTGGTTTGTCTGTCATTCCAGCTGTACCTTCAATAAATGCATTTAGATGTTAAACAAAACAAGCCAAAATCGCATCACAGGAAAATATCTTTGCTTTATCTTACTATGCAAACATTTTGTTTGCATAAGTTTATCGAAATAATTTCATGTAAATAGTCTCATAAAAATGAAGTTTACAAAAACTGTTTGGGAAAGTATTTTCTCCCCTTGTAGCCAAGAATTTTTCAAATTAACTGAAATAGAAAGCAAAAATTGTATTTAAAGAATTATTGTTTCCAGTTACCTGGAGACAGAATATGTTTTCCTTCTGCTGTGGCAACAAGAATATGTGAAGTACAGTACCCAATAACTTGGAGTTCTGCCATGAAATAGATGAAGAACTACAAGCCCAGTATGAGGGTGCTGGGTGCTGTCTTTATCACTGTGTGCAGCTTTCAGTCTGAATTGTAAAATAATTTTGAGTGTCTTCCCACAGCTCTGACCCACACGGCTAATGGAAAGGGGCTTTAAGATACATAAAGATCATCCTACATGTTAAATTCAGTGTTGAGGGAGATTGCTGCATTAGAAAGAGAGTTGTCAGCAGCAGTAAGAGAATATTTCTGTACTTTGAAAATGCTTGCATCCTCTTCAGGCTTCCTGTCAAATCCTGTAATTCATTCCTTGGGTGTCTAATCTCTGACATGAGTCAGCTCCAATTTTCTTTGTTTTGAGATTTTTCACATTTGTTTTAGATCATTTTCCAAGTCCTCATTAAGTACTCCTTTCTTTGGCTGGTTTTTATCATGTTTTGAGGTTGCAGGCATGTATTTTGCATTGATTTGTAGCTGTTACTTGTTGAATGTAAGTGGTAGGTGTTAGATTTGGGATGGCTGACGTATCTTAGAGACAGTTTGTTTCTAATGTAGGTATTTAAGAGCTGAGGAGTGCAAAAGGATGAAAATAGTTCCTTCCTGTCCTTGGTGGTGGGTGTGTGGAATGCTAAACTGGATACAACAGCCTGGGTTTGCAGAGCCTGGCGTGGCCCAGCTGTGTGCCAGCCCTACATCCTCAACCCCTACAAACTTGCTGCTTGCATCCTCTTCAGGCTTCCTGTCAAATCCTGTAATTCATTCCTTGGGTGTCTAATCTCTGACATGAGTCAGCTCCAATTTTCTTTGTTTTGAGATTTTTCACATTTGTTTTAGATCATTTTCCAAGTCCTCATTAAGTACTCCTTTCTTTGGCTGGTTTTTATCATGTTTTGAGGTTGCAGGCATGTATTTTGCATTGATTTGTAGCTGTTACTTGTTGAATGTAAGTGGTAGGTGTTAGATTTGGGATGGCTGACGTATCTTAGAGACAGTTTGTTTCTAATGTAGGTATTTAAGAGCTGAGGAGTGCAAAAGGATGAAAATAGTTCCTTCCTGTCCTTGGTGGTGGGTGTGTGGAATGCTAAACTGGATACAACAGCCTGGGTTTGCAGAGCCTGGCCTGGCCCAGCTGTGTGCCAGCCCTCCATCCTCAACCCTTACAAACTTGTGCACTGCACTCCCAGTTGGATCTGCTGAAACTTTCTCCCTTTCTCTCCTTCATCGTGGTGGAAGTAATTCAGAGACAAAGTCCAAGTCTATCTGTTATTCAGATATATGATAGATAAATGCATGTGTAAAGGTATATAATGTGTTATATAGAAGCAATAACCAAAATGGGGTATTTATCACACTAAAAATGTGGCTTTAAGAGTGATAAAAGGCGTCGATTGAAAACACACGTGGTATCTTTTGTGTCTAGAAATAAACAGCACGGTGTTTAACCCAGTGGAATGCATTGTAACTTGCAATGTGTACACTGGAATGTAAAAGAAAGTACTGCTTGGTGCTGTTTGAAGAAGGGGAAATTCAGAACTTCCTCAGGTCTTTTCCATAGCTCAGATACTTTCATCTAAGACAAACAAACAAACAAAAAGTATTTATGAGACAGTCTTTCACAGAAAATACAACAAGATTCTTTTTCCCTTAAATCTTTGGTTGTGTTTAACAATTTGAGGGAAGGACCATGTAAACTGTGAAAAAGACAGCCCCTAAATAAGTGACCCACATTGCTTTTCTAGGAGTCTAGCAGGATGGCAGAGCAGTGTCTCCTCTGGTTAGCTCTGGGGGTACCTGTGTGGAGCAGTCAGGTGTTTGGAGCTGGAGCATGTCCTCTGTCCCTGTTGTCTGGCAGCCTTTTGGAGCCGCAGTGTCTGCCTGGCAAATGTCACTGCGTCTGACTGATGGCTCTGAGAGCTGCACAGAGAGCAGAGCAGCTGGCAAAAGCCTAACAAACTCCTGTTCTGTGTCTAGTAGCAGATTTTACCTGTCTTAAAGCTGTTTCCAGTTGTTTAGATACATTTGTTCCTACAGCCCCTAAATAAGTGACCCACATTGCTTTTCTAGGAGTCTAGCAGGATGGCAGAGCAGTGTCTGGTTAGCTCTGGGGGTACCTGTGTGCAGCAGTCAGGTGTTTGGAAGTGGAGCATGTCCTCTGTCCCTGTTGTCTGGCAGCCTTTGGAGCCACAGTGTCTGCCTGGCAAATGTCACTGCGTCTGACTGATGGCTCTGAGAGCTGCACAGAGAGCAGAGCAGCTGGCTAAAGCCTAACAAACTCCTGTTCTGTGTCTAGTAGCAGGTTTTACCTGTCTTAAAGCTGTTTCCAGTTGTTTAGATACATTTGTTCCTCAAAAAATGCCTGTTCAGATCAAGCACATAGAATTTTAATTCTGTCTGCTGCCTTTTTAGTAGGTCTCAAATCTTGATGTCAAGAGAAGGCTTTTTCTTCTGGTCTTGTTGCAACTAATAATTCCCCCCCAACCCACCTTTCTGTTGGCTCCTGTTTTTTTCTGGGTTTTTTGTTTTGGGGTTTTTTTTGTCCTCTTCTGCCTTTATCGTGGACTTCCCCCACAGAAGTTTGCAAGAACAAATAGAAAAAGTTCTAACAAAAAGAAGGTTTCCTCCAGGGCCTTACTCTTCAAGGATCCTTTTATATGTCAGAATTGATCCTACTTAGTGCATGCATATGTGCAGACATGGTTACTTAGTTCCTGGTTTTGGCAGAAAAGAGTGAGTACTGTACTCCAGGATATAAATATTATGTATTTGTTCGAATTCAAATTTCATTGTGTCAAAATCTTTCCAATACAGTGATTAGCAAACATTTGTATGTAGTGTTACTTTTTTTACTGTGCTGCAGAAGCAGACTTAAATACAGCTTCCTATATCATTCCATTAAAAATTTGCATGGCGTCTTGTATCAGCCTTTCTTCAAATACCATACAGTTTAGGAAATTGTTTAAAACTAAAAGTATCTCAAAGTACAGCTACTTTCTTGTTATTTGTCAAGATGAAGTAGCAGAAGGAAATTTCATCTGCTAGCAACCCTAGTGTTGCCATTTCTCGACTGTCAAATACTTTGCTGTGCAAACATCATTGCTATGGACATTGTACAAAACATGCTTGAGATAAATCATGTATGTTACAATACACAAGGCTTAATAGATTGCTTTTCCATTGCTCGTTTTAAAATTAAACCCAGCAGCTTCCTGTTTTTCTTGTCCTGAAGTCCTGTCTATCTGAGCTCTTAAAATTTCTAAAATAGCCTGTCAAAAAAAGAAATTCACTAAAGTGACTAAAAAGTGACTTCTGCTTAACCTTTGGTTTTATAAACAATTGGCTGAGTCCTAAATAGATGAAAACAGTCTATTTTTAGGCCCTAATTTAGAGAATTGATATTTCCACATTTGCTTTGTCATAGCTGGTAGTAGTTGCTAAATTGTGAAAGCTTGTAGCTATTACAAATGCTTGGAGGATTGCTGAGTGTTCTGCCATAATGCACTAAGAAGCTCAGTGTACTGTACATTTCAATTTATAATAAGACAGTGTAGCTGATAGCACAGACACTGAAATATTTCAAGTCTAGACTATGCCTTAAGAAACACAGGCTATTGGCTTTTTGGTGCAGCAAGTTGGAAAATAACTGATAAGGGCAGTTGAAGTACAGCAGACTTCAAAAAGTGATGAGTTCTGTAAGCCAGGGTGGGTTGGGGGGGTTCAGCTGCTTGCCTGCCTTGTTGGGATGAAAAGGGAACTGGTGTTTGAAAGGGCTGGTCAGTCTTGCCAGGTTTGAGTGGGTTGTGAGGGAGGTCACACATAGATGGGGAAGATGAGTTTCTGCAACACTGTGTTTAGTAAGAAGAAATGGGATGGAGAAATAGAAGAGCAAAGTTTCCTGTCTTTAGAGCATGGTAACATTAGTATTTCTCCACAGACAAAGATAATGGCCAAAAAGTTTAATGTCACTGGTGTTCTCTTAATAGCCCTTTTGTACCTTTGGATAATAAAAATAGCTTGCTGAAGGTTTTGAGTGGAACTACATATTGTAGTAATGGGAGAAAATTATGATGTAGCCGATACTTTTATGGCCCCTTTAATATCCCAATTCACCTTACAAATCACTGTGTTTATAAAGTCCTTCTCCTACTGCTGCTGGGGAAGAAGAACATTTTGGTTGTGTTTACTGTTGTCCTGTGTTGTTAGCTGTGGAAAAAAGAAAGAATATTACCTCAGACCAGGCTTGTGGACTTGAAGAATTACAGAATTTCTTTCAGTTTGTCTCTTTCTAACGTAATGCCAACCCTGTTTTTCAGAGCCATGGTGTCATGGAAGGGGATGTACTTTGCACTTGCACTATTCTTGGGAAGTTTCTTTGGAAGTATATTCATGCTGGGCCCTTTTCTGCCTTTGATGTTTATCTCGCCAGCCTGGTACCGCTGGATCACCGACTGCATTGTGGCCACTTGGCTCACACTCCCTGTGGTAAGTGGCACATAATCCAGGTCTGGGCAACTCTCCTTAATCCCACAATTTAGCTTGTTCATTAACACTTTGGATTTTATTTTAGGGTTTTTAAAGTTATTTGTGCTTCTGTCTAAACAGGCCCTTGCACACTTACTATCTGTGGAGACTTTGGGTTTAGGTCAGTGTTGTAAACTGCGTGCCCCTCTTGCAGTCCCTCTCTTCTTTCACAGTTTAATTTATAAATCAGCTAATGTTGTGTGTCCATTTTATGCTTGAAAAGGTCTTTTTTTGACCTTTTTGACCTTCTTCATCCAGTGTCAGTCAGATGCAGAGAAGAGTAGGTGAAACTTTAATAAACAGAAGGAAGTTTTTTTAAACTGTTAACTTCCTAAATGAGTTGTCTTGTAAACTCCTTCTTTGAATTGTGCTCTGAGAGTTGTATTAGGAAAATTATCCACTGTCTGGTGCGTTGTTGTCAACCTTCACCATTCTGTTACTTAATCCTTGTAGAATTCAGCCCTTGTAGTTGAATTAGAGATAAATGTTTTCAGGGGAAAAAGAAGAGCTCCCCCTAGAAAGGATGTATTCCTCACGTATCATCAGCTTTACAGCTATATGAATCTGGAAATCAATAACAAAGCTCTTCCCTGAATTGTTCCAAAGGAAAGGAAATGTGAATGGGATCTGTCTCTTCTTCCGTTCTCTAAAAGCCAGGGAACGTTGTTCCTCTAGGCCATTAGAGATCTGTTTAACTTTTTCTGAAGTAAAATGCCATATTGGTGTGCAGAAATATGTATCTTGTGGCATAAAAGAAGTTCTATCCTTATTGTAGATCAAATAGTTTCTGCTTTTGCTGTTTCTTCCTTGTGTGTTTTAAAGGGGCCTCAGCTGTTTTTTATTCTAAAACGTTTATAATTTTTATCATTACTAAATGCAGTGAAATTTAGAGGGCTGATGTAATCAACAGTAAAGGAAATAGATTGTTATTTCTTGTCATGATGAAATTTAACTGGGAACTGATGCTGTCACAAAATAACTCTCTGTTTGTCTTCAATTTTTTTTATAATTTCAAACCCCCCAAAATCTAATACTACTCTTTTCTTTGATTAGTTGCCTGGGCTTTATAATTCTGGGTTGTTAAAACTAGTTTATGATGACTTTTTCAGAAGTTTGATTTTTAGCCCACACTAGAGCTGGACCAAAATAATTTTAATATCTTTGTGAAAACAGTTCTGTCTTCTGAGAATCTTGGGGATTTAGGTTCAGGAAAGGAGTCTTAAAAAGATTTTTTTATCCAACCATTTTGAGGCTTAGACCTTGTCTGCCTTAGGTTTGTGTCCTTACACTCATTGCATTTTTAGTCAGGAGAAGCAGGTTCTTGATTTGTGTCTCCAAACAATAAAGTGCTCTTGTGCCAGTTGGACTCCAGCAGGGAAACTCTGACCCTGACCTCTGTGATGTAAGAAATTTTCACCTTCCTCACTCTGCTATCACATTTTACTTCCTTTCTAGGAGTCAGCAGGATGGGACAGTGAGGTGGGTCTGAGCTGCTTCAGTTTAGTTTGGCTTATATTAGGCACACACAGAACTGGCAGAAATATGAACAGAAGTTGTTTTACTTTCTAGAGCTCTGTTTAAATCCCCAGTGTTTGTTCTTTTGTGGTTTTTGGTGGGTTTTTTTGGTGGTTTTTTTGTTTTGGTTTGGGTTTTTTTGGAGAAAGAATGGGGAAGAGAGGTCAAGGAGGTAATTTGAAGGCGTTTTTCTTATGGTATTTTGCTGGTTTCTTTTTCTGTGCTGACTGGGTTGGACAGTGTGCTGCTGCTGACCCTGACCTTAGGGGCAGTAGATGTTTGTGCAGCCAGTCTCTCCTTAGATTACCTATCAAGTTATAATCCATACTGAATCACTTATGTTCCTACATTATAGTATTCCTGGAAAACCAGGAAAGCTTAATGCAGTGATGGAAACAGAGTGCTTTTTAAGAAGTGCTGCTTAATTGTTGTTTCCTCTTCCATTGAACAGCTATTACTGGAGAAAAGCTGGCTGCTTTATTAGAAAACAGAAGTTTGTTTACCAGTTGTAATGTGAGCGAATAAGTGAAATCATGTAGTTCAAATTAATTTTTACTGCTAATGGGGTGATGCTTTTCTTCTGGGAGTAAAGCCATAATACTGAGATACTATTTCTAGGCCTTGCTGGAAATGGTGTGTGGTGCCAAGGTGGTTGTCACTGGAGATGGATTTGTTCCTGGAGAAAGGAGTGTCATTATCATGAACCATCGCACACGAATGGACTGGATGTTCCTGTGGAACTGCCTGCTGCGATACAGCTACCTCAGACTTGAAAAAATCTGTCTCAAATCCAGTCTCAAAAGCATTCCGGGATTTGGTATGTCACTAAACCCTTTAATTTGAAAGGAAAGTATGTTTAAATTATGTCCAGCACAGTTCATAACCCGCTAAATGACATAGGTTTAAATTCTGTTTCAGGATTAAAAAAAAACCGTGTGTAAAATATGTGGCATGTGGAGCAATTAAACCATAAATCTCCAGAGGACACCTGGACCACATGCCTAAGCATTTCTTTTTTAAGATACTGCATGTGCTGCTGTTGCTTGTAGGTAAATATATTTCTGCTTTACATGCCAAAAGTATTTTTCAGGATGATGAAAAATGATTTTGAGTTTTTTCAAAGTCTCTTTCAGCATTGTGGTTTGGGTGCTATTTCACCCCCATATTGCAAATGCTCTCATCAAGCTTCTTTCTTCATTATCCAATGTAAACTATTGTGAAGATTAAAAAAAAAGCTCTGTAGGCAATTCCAAAGTTAATGGTTCATTTTAATAACTAATTTTAAATTGAACTTGGCTATGCAAAATATTCTGTGCAGGATATGAAATCATCAGGATTTATAGGGATGTAGGCTGGAAAGAGATCTGAGTTGCACGTATTCAGAGAAATTGTTTCAGATAGTCCAAAAATTGTTGCACAAATGGTTTCTGAATAAATAGGCAGACTTATCTGAAATAAAAGCATCTCTGCATTTTATTTATCTCTTAGATTTATTTGCTGTTTTATACAAAACTAGCTTGGGCAGGATATGCGTCAACTTTATGATGTTGAAAGAGTAACCTTATTTATGGATGCCTTTTGTCAGGCCATTTATCTGGGCAGATAATTTTGGCAGGATTCCATCCTGAGGAACTCTCCTACTGTTGCACTGGATTGCATTCACTGTTGCATGGTGTTGCATTCAGTGCTCTTTAAGTAACAGCAGCAACAGGGTAATGTGCTTTTATTTCCCTAGCAGCCACATATTAAGGTCAATTTTACTTGACAAATGAAAAATCTCTTTTAACATGACAGGAAATGAGAAAATGCATATTAGGTATCTTCATTATACAGCAAAGATGTTTTGAAATCTTGGAATCAGCTGTGTATGCAACTTTTTATAGCAATGATGGAAGATGAAGTCAGGAGTATCCTGGGGAAAATTCTTAGATTTCTGTCTTCAGAAGTAACATATGTCTTGTTATTAAAAAAGCCCTTTGTATTTGTGCTTATTAATGTTAATAAAATTGGAAGGTCAGCTCCACGAGCTTGGATGCTAAGCTATGCTTGGTAGAATGCAGTTTCTGACAGGATGTTAGGAGTCATTTAGAGATGGGGGTGTTTTTTTATGTTTTTTAGGGTTTTGTTTTGTTTGTTTGTTTGCTTGCTTTTTGTTGGTTGGTTGGGTTTTTTTTATTTTTTTTAGGGTTTTGTTTTGTTTGTTTGTTTGCTTGCTTTTTGTTGGTTGGTTGGTTGGTTTTTTTAAATTTTTTTTTAATTCAGTTTTCTGCATAAACTGAGCACATCTATTAGATTTGATCAGTGGGCTCAGGCAGATGGATCTGTGTCAGGTCAATATTAGCAGACCATGTTGCCGTCTTTGTTCTGATATAGCAGCTTGAGTCACTAACAAAATTCTGGGCTCATCCTCCACTTTGTGATATAGAGGTGACACATGCAGACATTTGCTCCTGTTGTTTCCATTACAGGATGACAATTTCTGGTGGTAGAGCTGACACTTGGGTCTGTAGTATTATAAACAACTATTTTTATGCCAGATCCCCAAGAGTTCTCCACGATACATGGGCTTTGAGGACTTTGGTTGCAATTTTGTGAATTATAGCTTATTTTTCAGGAAACTGTTAATGCTGGGTTATGAATCACAGAAGGGGAGTTCAGCTAAACTGCATCCTTCACTGAAGCCATGATTTGATGTCCTAAAATTCTGAAAGATAAACTTCTGTTTTATCTTAGTGTATCTAAAAAGAGGCCTGAAAAATGCATGTCTCTGTGTTCAGTCAGGCTGTGTTTTGGGTGGCATTTTCTTGCAAAAATAAAGTATTCTGTGTATCTATGTAATTATTAGAAAGTGAGTCTCTTGGATTAAATGAAGACTGATGGAAAAAGATGAATCTGTATGAAATTTGCTAGGGCAGGATCTCTGCAGAGAATGGTGTCCAAAGAGGAGAGCCCTAATCTCATCAGTGACAGCAGAATTTCTCCCATTTATTGCTCTCAGCCATGCTGTGTTATATGATAGACCCTTAGTAAGCGTTTATTCAGGTTTTTGGCTTGTTTTTAAGTTGTGTCCTGTGGTTTTTAACTAAATGGTTTTTTTTTATGAGCTTGTAAAAGCCAGAAGATCACTTGGAAATCAACCAGACAATTTCAGTGCACGGCATCTGTAATTGATACTTTAGATGTTGATCATTTAAGATATAATATTTGTGATAATTCAATAAGCTATTTTCATCATGTCTTTCAGATTTATCTTTTCATGTATTTATATGGATTAGTTGTACATAGTCATATGTATAGGGTTAGGGAAGTTTGATATACTGGCTGAATGCATCTTCTAATAAATCTTAACGTAGTGGTAATCATGCTCTGAGTTTCAGAAATATTTGAGTGACTATACCATATTTCTTTCTGTGCAATTTTTTGTGATCTTTCAAAGGCTTTTATTTTTTAACAAGCATTAAATTTAAAATTATGTTTAAGATAAGGTTTGTAATGCAAACCTTACATATCCATGTTTCTGAAAGCCTTGCTCTATTCAGCATAGCACTTTTGTTGTCATAAGTAATTTCCCATTTGGGTGTAAAAATAGGTCTGTGAGAGATTATGCTCTTTCCAGTGGCATATATGATAGGTGAAAGGCAAAGCTGGGAATGGAAATAGATCCAGAGTTCTTGTGGCCCCCTTTGTAGGTTAAAAGTGTAAAGGTATCAGATTTAATGAGTCTGTATTACAAGTAGGCTGTTATTTTCTAGTTAATTATAATTAAAATTAGAGGATTCACTATTTCAAGGAGACACATTGAGTCATTTATCTAGTTCTTAAGTTATTAATTCTTTGCATTCCAGTGTATGAAAAAAACTTTAAAATTGATTAAAGGTGAGCCTTAAAAAAAGAAGTCCAAAGAAAAACAGATGGTCCTTTCTTCCTGGAACTGTAGCTCTGGCTTGATGAATTGTGTGCAGTAAAGTTTTCAAAAAGAGATATTACGTTTCAGTAATCTCAATTTCAGAAACATTCTTGCAGCATTTCAGTACATCTTGCCAAAGCTGGCGTCTCCAGGGAGCACTACTCTGCTCTTGGCTGTTGCTGCAGTTTCTCATCTGACATCATCAGAAGCTACTGACACATTCTGCAGTATCAGTTTGCAAGGAGAATTTCTAATGGCATTGACAGTTTCCTGCATGGTCTGATATGACAGGACTTCTCTACAGCACTTGTAATAGGAGCAATTAATATTCTCATCTGTTCTCAATTAATTAGGAGTAGTTTGGGAAGTGATACAGATTATGGTGCAGTCATGTTCACAATGTGCTCTGGAACACCTACTGTTCCAGTAGGTACCAAGGAACATACAAGGTAGTGTGGGATGACCAGATAATGACTAGGAGATGGTTTAATTCTTTTTCTCAACAGTTTCATTTGTAGAAGTCTTCTTGTGATAACGAGTAAGACTTCACTGGAAATAGCTATTTGTTTTAATGATGGACAGTTTAGTTGTGTTGGATGAGCTTACAGTAATATTTGAATTTTAATGGTTAAATGTGCCTCAAAGTGTATGTGAAAAATAAATTGAATTTTGGGATAATTTGAGCGCTGTCAGATGAATTTATGGAAAAGTTAGGGAGGGTAACCAGAGGGACTAATGTCAGAGCATGGTTGCCACATGAGATAATATTAATTATAGTTTTGCTTAGTGCAGATGGAAAAGATAAATACCATCATAATTCAGTGTACAAATGTAAAGTATGCAGGTGTTGCAGGCACCATTAATGGACATATCTTGAAGACTTCCCTGTTTTGAAAAGGTCACTAAGGCTGCTAAAGGAGGGAATTATTGTTGAAGCACACTGGACAGGAACAGGTAAGGAAAGGACAAGATGACAAAGAAAAAAGAGGAGAATAAGCAAAGCTGACAAGCCTGGAGTAGTTAGGAGCAGAGATAACTGAGTAACTCTGTCCAGATCTTCATCTCTGGATTCAAGTTATTCTGTGCTTAACATTACTCTCAGAGAAGACTGCAAGATGTTGGAGCTTTTTAGTTGTTGTTTTTCACTCATCTGTTCACTGACATGTTGTAGCTCACAAAGGCTCAAGTTGAGTGCCAGGGGTGAAAAAAAAGGACGTTTGCTCTATTTCAGCACTGGGCTCAGCCCCACCAATCTTCTCCTACACGTCAGTTGATCCATTATAGCTGTCCAAGTGTGCGAGCCTCGCCTGAAGCAAGCTCAAAGTAATTTGAGTCATCTTGTTTTTCAATGAAGCAGGGCAAAACAACTCAAATTATCCTGCCTTTGCCACAGGCTAAGAGCATACACACCGACAGCTATGATGGATCAGCTACCATGAAGTAAAATATTGTTGTCACTAAGCCTAGAAAATTTTAACAGTTAAGTCAATTGGAATATAGCTAAAGCAGTGCACTGTGGAGGATCTGTACACATTTGTATTGGCATGGAAATGTTTGTGCTGCCACAGCTACTTCCATAGGTAGGGATGGAAATGCTTCAGCATAAAGCTTCTTTGCCAGGCAAAAGCAAATCTATAGCTGGATTTACATTAAAATTCTTACCAATAGAGTGTATTATTAAAAAAAATAAAACTGTAACCTACTGAACTTTCTAGTATAGTTCCTGTGTCAAGTATCTTTACATTAAAATAGGCTGAGTGTTTTGAGAAGCTGTGATGTTTTGTCTTCTAGCAATTCAATTATGGGCTACCAGACTTAATTACCATAGAGTGGTTAACCTACATGATTTTGAAAGTAGAAATTGAAAAGCATGCTCTCTAATGGCCAGCACAATTGTTATTCTACCAGCTGTTCCTGGTGGAGACTCTCTTGAAGAAGTTTTAAGTGTGAATGAAGGATTGTTACTTTGCAGCAGAAATGCAGCTTAAGTTGGCTGTAATCTTATATGCTTTTTTTTTTCTTTTGTAGGGAAGAAAAGCTTAGGGGCCTGTTTCCCAGCTTGTCTCATCCAGGAAAGGCATAATAGGTTTCTCCCACCCCTGTCAGGGAAAAAAAAAATCCCACAGCCAAAGCCAACAAGCCTGTGTTCCATTAAACTTTCCTTATCCTTTCTATATAATAAGGACTCCGTTTGTTCTCTACCCCTTTCCCTCTCCAAAATGCACATCAAAAGTGTGAGATCAGATGCTAACTCCTTTTATTCTCCCCATTTTACAAACAATAAGTGATGGAGGGAGAGGTTGTTTTGTCCAAACTCACAGAACGAATCAGAGCAGAATTAGGTTGGCGCGTTTTCCTGACTTGCATTCCTTTGCTGTTACCAGTGGGTAATGCAGCATCTGTACAGTTCAGCTCTTCAGGCTGGGTTCCTTTCATGGTCCCCCGTGGAGGAGATGAAGGATCTGAAGAGGATGCAGGCCTTTGGAAGAGGTATTTTGTGGTAGAATCTCTCCCAGTTCCTGACTGGCAGTTCAGATGACACATCCGTGGGAGAGTCTCACACTGTTTGGTAGAGCCTGCTTGTTCTTCCTCACAGTCTCACAACTGGAGGTTGTTTTCTGCATGTCTTTGGAGATTTTGGAGTGACGTAGGGCTTTTCTCCAGATACGTATTGGGCACTTAGGTTTTCATGTGCTGTTTCACTGTATTGATGTTTTTTTAAAATGCATCAGAAAAAGCTACTTTCCAGCCATCCCAGAGCCTTTGCTGTAGTTTGCTTTGCTTTTGAGTGATGTCATGTGCTGTTATGTTATTCTGATTTTACACAGTGCATCAAATAAAATCCAGAATAAAATTTAAGATGCGTTCTATAACCAAAGAGGTTTAATAGTCCGTAATGCCATTTATAGCATTTTGTAAGTAGCAATAATATAATGGTAGAGTTAATCATCTAATTGTCCATATTCTATAAAAATGGCACAATTTAGGAAATGAAATTAATTTTTGAATATGAAGTGGCCAAGTAATATCCTTCTAAACCACGATTAAGGCACTGAATATTGAAAGAATGCTTTCCAAGAAGATGGTATATCACTGGGTGCTTTAGATACACCCATATATTGCTGCTCCTGTAACGAGTTTTTCCCACATACTTTCACATGCTCTGTGTTTGTTCCTTGGCTGAGAGATACCAGTTCTTCAATGGAATATTCTTTTTAGAAGGTTCCACAGATATATTTTCACAGGTGAGACATAGGCCACTGTATCTGACTAGCTTTGTTGACAACATTGTTCTTGCCCTGACAAGGAAACCTTGTGCTGCAAACCTCGTTTGAAGAAGTTTCTAATTGTGTTCTCAGTAAAGAGTAAGCTAAAGCAGGAGTTTGTAGGCACATCCTATATTCTTCCTCAAGAGAATGAAGCAGAGCAAAGGAAATGAAGAAAGCATTAAGACTTGAATGTGACTTAAATTAACATCAAATTTGTAATAGTTTGGTACTGAAATAAATGCATGAGAACTATGGGGAAGTCAAAGATAAAATTAACTAATCAGAGCAAGACCAGAACATTTTTGGTTTTCTTCAGTTACCTTGAAAATCTGTGGTTTTAACATCACTCTTTGTTAATTGTTTTGATAGGGCAAAAAAAGGTTGGTTAGGCTCCACATACATTGAAAGAGATGATATTAGATGATATTAGAATGCATGGTAGACTACATAGTGATGCATATATACATATGAAATATATAATCTGGACATATATGAACATAAGCTGGACATGACCATAAAAATAAGTTTAAAACAAATGTTCAGAACCTGTTAGTGCAAGGCAATAGAAAAAGCATGGTGGTTTTTAAATGGGCACCTCACAGACTGAATCAAATTAATAAATAGACTGAATCAGATGATTCACTATGAAAACAAGAGAACTACTGTGAATTTGTATTTGTGAATTTTATCTCTTAGTTTATCTTGTAATTTGCGTAAAGAATTCACCCAATCAGATAGTAATCATTCAATTCATTATACTCCTATTAACTAAATTATTGGAAGTGAGCATGGTTAAAGAAAACTTGCCAGGAGCAGAGATTGTACTTTACAAGATTGTTTCAAGAAGCATTTTTTTTTCTTTATTTTTCTAGTTTCTGCTCTCAAACATTGCATTAAACATTTAAAAAAAAAATTACTTTGGGCTTTTAGACATAAAACTACCTAGGAAATCGGAACAACAGCAAAATGCCCAATTCTAATTGAATTTGCAGAAATGTGCTTATGAGTCTATACTGATTAAAACTCAACAGTGTATATGCACAGTAACTTTACATCCTGCCTTCCTGTCTGATTTTCTATGAGCCAGCATCTTTTCAGTACCCACAGATCTCTGAAACAGGGGACATTCACAACTGTATACTTGTTGCCTTGTGGTAATTTTATGCAGTAAAACTGGGAATAACAAACTGTTAATGGCCCAATTATTTGTGTACAGTGGGATCATGAGCTTTCGAGTGATTTCCCTTATTAAGCCTGGATGTCTGGTTCCCTGATGCCTCAAAAGCCCTGATCAGGACCAGACCCCTGTTGAATACAGACACACTGAATAAAGCTCTTTTTTTTGACCAAGATAGTGCTATGAAGAAACAGTCAGTAATCCAGTTGTAGAAAAGAGAGAGAATGAATGAATATAATCGCAAACCCCATAGTTGGGCCTTTTACATTCCTACTTGTTTTTGTAATTTTGTATCATTTATTGAATTTGTTTGCAGGGGGTTTAGTATTATAAGTTGTTCTTTTACATTGCTACAGGTAACATACTGCAGATACCATTTTCTTGAGGTGTGTGTGTGTATGTGTGTGTTTGCTTTCAATATCAGCCATAATATCCCTCTTTGAGATGTGACATTTTGGGGGATATCTAATTTCTGAGGCTGTGTAGATAGAATTGTGATACAAAACCAAACAAAGGCGCTTTTTTTGGCACAGCTCAGCTCTTTCTCACTTTTGTTCATTGTAACATCCATGTTTGGTATCTGCTTACTTCCAAATTACCTTTGCAATGAAAACACATAAAGGAAATTTCAGCTTTGAGTGTTGTTTTCTTCTCAAGGATTTTGGGGTGAGGAAAATAGAAGTGCAGGGTCTTAGAATTTAAAAAGCTTTAGACTTGGAGCTAGCATTTTTAATACATTGCTGCAAATTCTCGACCTGCATAAGCTGTAGTTTGCTTTATCCCCAAGGCAGTAAGGAAATTCTGATGTACAGCACATCCCTCTATTCCAATAGCAGGCTTTCTTTTTGTGTGAGCACTCTTTTTTTTCTGTGCAGAATTACATCCTAATAGGATACATATCATTACTGTGTCTGTGTTCCTAGAGATTTTAAGCTGCTTGTTTATTTTTTTCAGCTCTGAAATGTTGATTTAAAGGTCAGTGTGGCTAGCTATTCTCTCTGGTAGGTTTTTGCACTGCTGTTTGGCAATTTGGAACAAGAGCTGTGATGCTTTTTGTGTGCCTTTCCAAGTGATGTTAGTCATCTAAAATGTCGGCTCCGATAAGAAGATTATTTTAGCAAAGAAATGGATGTGCATTGTTATGGTTTCTTTAGCTTTGCTGTTTCTCTGCTGTGTTTTTGTCATCAATGATTTCTTAAGAATCTGCAAATCCAAAGGCAACCATTTTTCTCCAGTCAGGTAAATGCTGCCTTTGCTAGGAAAATTCCTGTTGTCCAGGAGCTTTTAGAAAACCAGAAATGCTGTGCAAAGAAAGCAAAATATATTTTATTCAGTTGAACAATATGTTGACATAAACTGAATAGCAAGTCTTACTGCAGGCTGTACATGAGAAGGGACTGCCTTCTGCTGCTTTTTCTTAAATATTACTGATTAGCAAAACCTTTCATTCTGCCCAGTGATTTACTGAATTCCTTCTGTTTCCCCATGCGTTTCCATTTGGCTCCCACATCATATCTTGGACTTGTTACATGTTATTTCTGCAGCAGCACAATGCAGACACACTGGAATGGAAATCAAAGCAAGAGCTGCTTTTGCTTTGCTCAAAGGCAAGCAAAAGTGGGGTTTCCTTACCCACTTGACACTGGTGGGGTGGTGAAACATGAGAACATCAGGCACTGTCCCCAGTGCTGCATGAACTAGGGCTTCACAGAAATCAGGAATTCACAGTTTTGTTGCCTGAAGACCTTGAAGCATGAGCAAATGTGAAAATTTCTCCACAGTCATAGATGGTAAAATAGCTTGGCCCAGTGTGCTGTGCTGGGGTAAGTCAGGAGGAAACCCGTGTCCTTTACTCTTAGTCATCTATCTGTTAGATAATATCTTCTTTTTTGAACAGTCAGGACTGTTTTGTCTAATTAGATATACACTTAAAGACAGACACATTCTTCCAGAACACTGGATGTTATTTATTGGAAAGGTTAGAAAATCAAACCTGTTGTTTATCTTAAAAACTGGATGCCTCCCAACTCCTTTCCCACTCCTTCTCCCTGATATTGTACTGTCACTACATTACTGCTTCTGTTTAATTATTCATAGCCCATATATAACACCACCACTTAGAGCAGGAATGGGAAACTACTGCACTCTATCCTCTGCTTTATGCAGTTTAGTCAGGTAAAGTCACCCAAGTCACCCAAGCAGCATCTTTTGTTGGTAGCTAAAGGTGTTTATAGTTGGATGCTCACAGTGTTGTTGAAGAATGATAACAAGAGTGAGTTTATGTGCAGGTTTTGATATAATTTAAAGCTTTGTGCTGCATGAAGAAGGGTAGGAGAGAAGATGGGATCTGGCAGCTTTTTCCATATTCCCTTTGTTATGGACCCGAGTCACTCCTAAGGAGCTGCTGACCTGGGAAAGTATCAGCAGGCTTCCTTAAGTGAGCATTTATTTGCTTTTTGCTTGCATTCTTTCAGCCTACAGACTATGGTGCAATGAGAACACAAGGACTGAATAATTTAGGCCTGATGTGTGATACCACACAATAAAATAGCTTAGCACAGTACAGGTTTCCATATACTAACTTAGGTGTAGTGTCCTGTGTATAAAACATACAAAAGGTCTAGGCTGAGGGCTAAGAAGGATTGGGAAACACTGAGACCACAGCAGAACTTTCCTAATCTCTGTGTATTTTTCCACTCTGTCCTGTGGAGCATCTGCATTCTCACAGTTGTAAATGATATAGTTCAAGGCATCTCTGTTTCTGAGATTTTGTCGGATGTCCTTTGCATTGTCCATTTTTATGAATTTGATATCATATGAAGTATCACAGAATATCTGAAGTTGGAAGGGGCCCATAAGGGTCATCAAGTCCAACTCCCTGCTCCTCACGGGACTGCCTAAAGCCAAACCATGATCAGGAGCACCAGTCAGGTGCTCTTTGAGCTCTGCCAGGTGAGATGCTGTGCGGACTTCCCTGGTGACTGACCACCCTTTCAGTGAAGAACCTTTTCCTGACATCCAGTCTGGACATCCCCTGATGCAGCTTTGTGCAGTTCCCACCTGTCTTCTAGAGGAACCAAATGCTTGGGCCCCATTTGGTATAAAAATATGTCCTCTTTGTATAACACTAGTGTGGAAATGAAGCCCTGATTAGTTCAATTTCTAATACTAGTGTGGCACCATTTTTGTGCCACGTATTGTAACAGTAGGAGATGATTACATGCCAAAAGATAGCATAGTTAAATTGCATCAGTTATTTTAAAGTTACTGTAAAATGTACCTTTATTTTTTTCCTGCAGGCAATTTGTTAAACATGGATAGCCTCTGATAATACAGCTGTAGTGACACTTCTTGATACTGCAGACATGGGAATGTGATAGGTGCATAAATGCACATAAAATGTTGTGGTCAAAGTTGAGTTTCCTTTACAAAGGGTTTTTCACAAATATAGTATGCAAATATGAAAAGATTTGCTGAGACTGCATTCTGGGCATTTCTTTTCTTAAGTCATATAACCACTTCTACTGGACATCCCCTGATGCAGCTTTGTGCAGTTCCCACCTGTCTTCTAGAGGAACCAAATGCTTGGGCCCCATTTGGTATAAAAATATGTCCTCTTTGTATAACACTAGTGTGGAAATGAAGCCCTGATTAGTTCAATTTCTAATACTAGTGTGGCACCATTTTTGTGCCACGTATTGTAACAGTAGGAGATGATTACATGCCAAAAGATAGCATAGTTAAATTGCATCAGTTATTTTAAAGTTACTGTAAAATGTACCTTTATTTTTTTCCTGCAGGCAATTTGTTAAACATGGATAGCCTCTGTTAATACAGCTGTAGTGACACTTCTTGATACTGCAGACATGGGAATGTGATAGGTGCATAAATGCACATAAAATGTTGTGGTCAAAGTTGAGTTTCCTTTACAAAGGGTTTTTCACAAATATAGTATGCAAATATGGAAAGATTTGCTGAGACTGCATTCTGGGCATTTCTTTAGTCATATAACCACTTCTGGTATTCAGTTATCTGAATATCATTGATTATCTGGATATCTGAGATGCATTAGGTCCAGATTGCAGACAGCTTGTTAGTTATTCATGTGCCATCTGTTTAACTGATTTAAAAATTAGAAGTATTTACCCCATGATATAGGTCACAAATCTTTAACAGTACAATTAATGTTTCTAACCAATACAGAAAAGATAATGCAGCAGGTTAATGTGTTGTCCAGGCTGGCTGACTTACAAAGTTGGTGGAAAAATGAGTGACTTTAATAAGTAGTTTTGTAGCATAAGGCTCTTATGAGATACTGCTATGAACAGAATATAAAGGAATCCTGTGAAGAGGAGCTGAAATGAAGGGCAAAAATGACATGCTGTAAGTCACCAGCAAAGGAAAAACAGGCTTTGAGAGTGGTGGTGAGCAAAGAAGAGAATGGGCAGCTATGATGTTTTCTCTTTGATGTGCAGGATCTCTCTGCAGGTTTTCTGATGAGGTACAAGCTCGCCAAGTACGGTGGCAAGGCAGTGTCATGCTCTTCTGAGCCCTGTTTGGGAAGGGAGCATTTCAGGCATGTGGTGGAGCTGGAGCCCTGATTTTTCATCCTGCTGTCTGAGCTAATGGACAGAACTTGTAATATTATGTGATATGCTGTATACTTGTGCCAAAAAGAGCCAAGAATACTTACTGAAGATAATGGGGTGGGACCCCTGAGCTGCAGGCTGAGCAGCAGTTGCACTTACTTCATTGCCCTACATTGTCAGTTTGATGGCAGGCTGCAAATGTTTGTGTGTATTAATACAAAGAAATAGATATATATAATTTTTTATTCTATAATCAAGTGTGAAGAAAAGCTGAAAGTATTTTCTTCTGTGAGTAATGAAAATTATAAGGCGGTATATGTAATAAAGCCCTCAAAATAACAGATACTTTCTGGTTTTAAATGCTTCACCTCAGAGAATCATGGCATTGTTTAGGTTGGAAAAGACCTTTAAGATTAACAAGTCTGAGCACATCCCTAAGCAGCACATCTACACAGCTTTTAAATACTCCCAGGGGTGGTGACTCAAACACTTCTCTGGTAGCTTGTTCCTAGGGGTAGCTTGACAATGCTTTTGGTGAAGAATTTTTTCCTAATATCCAATCTAAACCCGGTGCAACTTAAAACCATTTCATCTTGTCCTGGTGCATGTTACCTCGGAGAAGAGATCAACCCCCACCTCACTATAACGATGTTTCAGGACAGCATTGACCCTGTCCTTGGTCTGGTAACTTGAATTTTGAGTTTTGAATGCATTTATGCATTCTTTTTTTTAACATTCCAAAACTCTTTTAACAAGGTAACCAGGTGCTGTTAATCAGAGTTAATGACAGGTGGGCAATTGTTTAGGTTGGAAAAGACCTTTAAGATTAACAAGTCTGAGCACATCCCTAAGCAGCACATCTACACAGCTTTTAAATACTCCCAGGGGTGGTGACTCAAACACTTCTCTGGTAGCTTGTTCCTAGGGGTAGCTTGACAATGCTTTTGGTGAAGAATTTTTTCCTAATATCCAATCTAAACCTGGTGCAACTTAAAACCATTTCATCTTGTCCTGGTGCATGTTACCTCGGAGAAGAGATCAACCCCCACCTCACTATAATGATGTTTCGGGACAGCATTGACCCTGTCCTTGGTCTGGTAACTTGAATTTTGAGTTTTGAATGCATTTATGCATTCTTTTTTTTAACATTCCAAAACTCTTTTTACAAGGTAACCAGGTGCTCTTAATCAGAGTTAATGACAGGTGGGCAGACTGGGTCTAATATAATTTATAAAATTCTTTGGAATAACACTATAGAAGTATCAGAGTGAAATGTTGCTGAAGGTGTATTTTTTTTTAACTTTAGGCTGGGCGATGCAGGTTGCAGCCTTTGTTTTCATTCAGAGAAAGTGGGAAGATGACAAGAGTCACTTCGAAAAAATGCTGGATTATTTCTGTGACATTCGTGAACCACTACAACTCCTCATCTTTCCAGAGGGAACTGATCTCACAGGTAAGCTGCATTTGTCATCTTCTCAGGGAATGTTCAACATGGAAGTTCTTTGATGTTTATGGAAGAGTTTAAGAAAGTCCAAGGCAGGAGCAAGACTTGGTTCTCATGGGTAGTAGAAATGAGAGTAAATGATCAAACAATTGCTGATTCATGTGAGAGGCACAAACACAGCTCCACTGGGAGACTTTGCCAGTCTTCCTGAAATAACCTACATTGCAAAGCATCTGCTGATTGACTGCTTTTTATTGGTCAGTACTCTATGTATACTGCATTAGCAAAAGCAGGTTTCAAGACCTGGAATATATCACTTGCATTCCTGTTTCCTGAATTACTGTGACAAAATCATTTCATACCAATGAAAGTGGAATTGAAAAGGACTAATGATTCTATTTGATTTCTTGCCTAATGTTTTAAGAGGGGAACATGGAGATACTTGTTCCTTAGGCCATGTAAGCGCTGGAAGCAGTCTCTATCTGCCTCTATAAGGGAAATATCTCTGTAAAACAAATGTTGAGGTTATCGTAGGAGTAAATGTAATGAGTTTGACCCTGTGGTATTAATTTTTCATCAAATATCTACCTTGATACAGGTATCTTATGGCATCATTAGGAAGCTCTTAATCAATGTTGAAGACAGCTCAAGTGCCTATAAAAGAAAATATTGTATGAATGTTCTGTGGTGGTTTGTGCCTCCAGCATGATGACTGATTTGATAAGTGTTATCTTTAAATAGGAAATGAATTGCAATTAAGCTCCTAACTTTTAGCTTATTTTAAAGATTTTTACCATACTTTTCATTGCAGATATTCTCAAATCATATTTTATTGCAAAGCCATGACAGTAAGTAGTAGACATGGTGTAAAAATAACAAGCATATGGTGCTATTTTGCCTTCTGTATTCCAAATATCCTTAAAATGGATATGTGTGTAGTATTCAGATGCTATCACACTGTAGGGAATGATCATCACTTGATCAGCCTTCCTTAAAGAGGGTAAATTCATTGAACATTCTTGGACTTCTTCACATGACATCTCTTATTGAATTGGTTATCTTGCATCTAAAGCTAGGGAGAAGGATGGAATTTTCTTCACTAAAATAATGGTGAGGCAGTTGGACAGGGTGCCCAGAGCAGCTGTGGCTGCCCCATCCCTGGAGGTGTTCAAGGCCAGGCTGGATGGGGCTCTGAACAACCTGGGATAGTGGGAAATGTCCCATGCTGCCCATGGCTGGGGGTTGGATTGAGATGGTCTTTGAGGTCCCTTCCAACGCAAACTATTTCAAGATTCTATGCAATTATCTCACTTCAACTTTTTTTCTTTGAATTTATGAGGAACTGTTTCCTCCTAGCTTAAATTATGAGGTACAATCTTTATCTTACTCATGGAGTCAGGAGACACCTTCTTAGAGCACTCCACTCTCTGAACAAGTGTTTCCATCTCAAGATGTCTGAAAGAATTGGATTGTTTGGAATTTATTCCATAAATTATGTATGCCTTCTAATCTCTAGAGGAATCTAATATTCCTGAGAGACAACAGATTTTTAAAGACTTGAGGAAGCTTTGTACTGCCGCTTTAAAAAAGATTTGGCTGAGGACTGAGACAGCCACAGTGTGTTAACATTTGTGCTGCAGAGTCCAAAAGACAGTGGTGAGGATGCTCCCACCTGAATGTAAAGCTGCTTAAGGAAACACAGGGTTTTCTCTTGCTGTAGTTACTGATATAAATTACTTAGACTAAACTTGGGTATAAGCTGTTGATACCCTTCACTGAGAAACTCATAGGAACAAGTTTATTTAATTAATAATAAAAATAATCTAATTAAATTTCTGAACACAGGTTGTTGACACATTTTTATTTCCTTTGGTAAGATAATTCTGTTGTTCTGATTTCCCTTCTTTATGCCTGTGTGACATGTTCTCTTTAAATTCACAAAGCCCAATGGTGATGCACTAACTGTTCTGCTGAGGTCACCACAGGTGGGTGTGAGCAGCCCAGGAGGAAGCAGAATGGAGGGAAGGATGGAGTGATGGGTAGGGAAGACAATAGGGCACTGCCATGCTGGCTTCTGACATGTTAAAGTGTCCTGTGTTTGCCACTTTTAAATTGCCATCAAGAATTGAATGCCACTTGGATGCTACATTTGTACATAAAAGGATGAATAGAGATGGGCAAACCCCTGTATTTTTTTCCTCTGGAAGTAAATAGCTCTACCTCTCTGATTGTCTTCACAGGAAATATTGGTTAATATATATTGTAAAATACTGTAGGAGACAGGAAAAAATCCCTTGACAAGCTAATTCTGACAAAGCAGTAAATGTATGCCATATGAAAATGCTAGAACATATGTACCATTTTGAATTATTGAATTATTTGAAATAATTATGAAATTATTTTCAGAAAATGGTTGTATTATTGACATAATAGGACCTGTTGCGACCTCATGTTCCGTCCTTTAGGGTAACAAATAAACTGATTTTTTTTTTCTGAACAGTTGCTCAAAATTGTAGGGAACATTCTGCAAAAACAGAGGCAGTGACACTTGTTTTCTGGCCAAATGGTAAAACTGCTAATTACTTCTGAAAACAAAATTCCTCTGGTGTTAAAATGAAGAGTATCATTCTACATCACTGAATAGCAGAATTGCTGTATAGCTCTGTGCTGCTGTCATATTTTTATCCTCTCAGTGGCCATGTGACAGTGATAGATTTACTCCTCTTTATAATATTTTCAGGTATTTGAGAATGAGATTTCAAAGAAATGTAAAATAAGACTGTATTTATATATGGGCTACTGCCTGACTTTAAGGTGGTGAAGTACTTTGCTGTGGAAGATGCTACATAAATAAATTTTAGAAATGGTAATGTCATGAACCCTGAACATTGTATTTGCAGACTGGATTGTATAGGGGCTGAGGTAATAATTACATAATTGTATACTTATTTCTGATAGGTTGGCCACCTTTTCACTCTGGAGTACTTGAAGGTTAAAACTCAAAGGTATTTTATTGCAATTGCTTAAAAAGAAGCCCTCAGCAGGTAAACATGTAGCCAGACTTTCTGAAGCCCTGAAGAAAACAAAGCAACCATGAGTCTCATGCTTCCAGAAAGCTGGAATACAATCCCTCATATTGCCTGTTCTTTTGTTTTTCCTGGTGTTTCTTACAAGATTGTTTGTAGTAATTCTTCAGAAAACAATAACAGAAAAAAAAAAGAAAAAAAGAAAAAGGGTTGCTGTGTTGCTCTGTGCCTGGTAAAGCCTCATTTCCTCTGGATTTGTGTGTGCATCCCTGTGCATGGTCCTTTCTTCACTCCAAAGCTCCTTTTCCCGTGTGTTCCTTCCGTGTGACGTTTCCTCCGCCAAGCTCCTGCCGCTGCCTCGGCCGTGGCTGCCCCTGGCCTGTCCCATGCCACCTGTGGGACTCGCATGCCGTGCTGAGAGCCCTGGTCCCCAACAGCCATGGACCTGCCCTGCACTCTCCCTCACTCACATCTCTCCTCTCAGAAGCTTGGTTGTTCTAAAGCTTCTGCTGGGTCAGGTTATCTTTGAATCTCTTGTCCCTGATAAACTGTGTTTGCAGGGGACAACAGCTTCAAAAGTTGAGGGGAACAAACAGGTGGACAGAGTGTGATTGCACAGAGCTTTTTTTCCTTGAGGAACAACTAAAAATCGAGTAGGAAATCTTGCTGAAATTCAGATTTTGGCAGGAGTGATGTGATGTGGATGACAGAAGGCAACAATGAACTGCAGTTGGATTTTTAACTTTGCTAGTGAATGTGATGTGCTTTGGTAGTGCAAAGAAAATATTGATCAGAATCACTGAAAGGGGTTACTCTAACGTGGAATAGGTTGAAAGTAGCTCAAGTAAGAAAAAATACTTCATTTTTTCTCAAAATATTAACTGTGAGCCAATAAAGCTTTATCATTTCTGTGCAAACCTCTAATAGGTAAATGAGGATTTTATTTTTTATCCAATTGGAGAGACTTTTGGAGTACTCATTTACTCTTTCACTCTCTGGCACTAATATAATTTGAGAGTACTTGAAGTCATAGAAGAACATGCATGTTTTTATCAGTGCATTTTTATCACAAGTGAAATGAAAGGAAATGGTAGTACTTAATATCAAATTTCAGCTCACAAACTAAAAATACCATTTTACTAAAAAGAAAGAATTTGTTCATTTTATGCATAGCTTTTCAGCAGCAAAAGCAATTTAAGTTCTTTAAAATCTGTAACCCAAAAATCAAGAAAATGTGTTAGCAGCATTTCTTCCTTCATTTACTTTAAGTGAAATTTTGAAGCGTGGTACTTCTAAAAATGCTGACTTTGAGCTTTTCCAGTAATTTTTATGTGTGGCAAATTTAGAGTGTTTTCTCCATTTTTGGAGAAAAATGGGAAAAAATATAATCAAATTATTTACCAAAGGTGGCACGGGAGCACAAAAAACCCGAAGTTTTGGGAAGCACCCTTAAATTCTTGTATTTCTGTGTAGTTTGATAGTGGCTCTGCAGAAGAGTCTAAAGACTCAAATAAACTGGATGGCTGCACTTGTCACCACCCCAAAGAACCTGCTCTGAGGGTCACTTCCATTAGCTGAAGGACACAGGGGAGGAGAGTTATTTATTGTACTAAATAACTCAGGGGAGGAGGAGAGGCAAGTTGGTGTGAGATCTGAGGAAACAGGGCATGAAACAGCCCTGGAAATGTCCTACATCACTCTCAATTGATAAACTGGTGCTTTCCATAAAAATAAGTTATTCTCCTTATTCTTTTTTTTAACAGCAAATACAGACCAATGGGTTAAAATAGTAGGAATAGGAATAATAGGAATGATGAGCAAAAACATTGGGAACTAAATTTGCATTGACTTAAATACAGTGTAGGAAAGAAAATACTTGTTCCTAGAAAGCAACACGTGCTCAACTTTTCAGAGGGTTTGGTGATAGGGGACATTACCTTTAGCCAACCAAATGATGTGAGTGGCCTTTTGAGACTGAGGTAAACTGAGTGCATTTCCAGGTCCTGTTTTGAGAGCTGCTTGATGCTATTTGTGTTGGTAGTTTGGAAGAAAAGAACATATGTTTTCTGTTTTTGAGGAAGTTTTTAGGCATCTTTCTTTTATTATTATTATTATTATTACTCCAACCTAAGACTGTTATAAATTTGCCTATGGAACAATAAGCCAGCTGCATAAGTTTTGCTGCACTGACAGTGTAGCCTGGTCTATTGATTATGGGATTTTAAAGAGGCATTTCTTATGTGAATTCCCTCAAGCTGCTGAGGATATGAAAATGGGTTTCTAATTTCCTGGATCGGTTTTCTAACCCCAAGATTTCATAGAATGGGGAGCGTTGCATGTTCTGCCTTTTGTTGGCTCTGGTTCTGAGCAGCAGAATTTGCTCTGAATCTCCTCCCAAATTTTGGGCACTGATGTCTGGCGCAAGGATCCCAAACAGCAGTGGGCACCAAGGTCCTTACATTGGATGAGATGACAGTCAGAATATTTAGTAATAAGTAATAAAAGAGCAAGAAACTGGTTTTTTTTCCAATGCCGAGATTACAGAAGGGGGAGGAAGGGCATAATTCCTATTTTTTTTTTGTAGTGTAGAGGCTTATGCTACCCTTGCTTTCAATATATCATCAAAGCACATTGACCTTCCTGACTTGCTGTAATAAATAATGTTTAATGCACAAAGACCTGTGGCTTTATAGTTGTTAGAAAGGGGAGAGGGAGATGTTTTTTCCAGATGACAATGATCGTTGTATTAGCTGGGAGCATTATTCTAGTTGTAAAATCCCATTACACTAGGGTCATGCAAAAGGGGAGTGGAACAGTCTCTGTTATATAAAACTTACAGTCCAGAGGCAAGACAGGCATACAAATGTTAGGAAATAGCTGAATAGTGTTGGCCAGTGTGCTGATGTCCAGCTGTTCACACATTTCAGAAAGGCAGCGTAGTAAAGGGAAATTTGGAAGATGTTTTGCAGATGTTTACAGTGAGTTCTTGCCAAGTACAGGGAGGTGCACTTAGAGGAAGTTTGAAGATGATTACTTCAAGGTGATGGGCACTGGAGGTCCCAGATTTTTCTTGCAGCATCAATTAGGTTTTACTCAGAGAACATAAGTGCCCTTTCACTCTTTGCTCATCTTTGGTGCAAGTAGAGTGTTTTGCAAACACCAAGGAGCATTTTTGTGCTCCCTCTGGGGCAAAGTGCTAGTGAGTAAACACACAAGAGATAGTTCTTCTGAGTGCTCATTGACTGTGTGCACTTTGAGGTGCTTAAAACTTAGACATTTTTTTTAGACTGCTTAACTTTATGTAGATGTATATGGCACTTGTTTCTCAAAGCTCTGATTGACTTGATCTGCAGATTGGAAATTTTCTGAAGTGAAACCCAAACTTGGATATGCTGAAAATGAAGAATGTGATACTTCTCTCTTTTGGAAACAACAGTACATTATCTTAAGAACTTCTGTGATAAATAAATTTAAAACATTTTACTTGAATCATTCCAGAATCTGGAAAGAAACTCTTGATTTTGCTATTTTTTATAGGAACACACTTGGTCATCAGTGTCATTTCTTAGAAAATCGTTTTAGTTCTTGAGCTAATATTGGTGCACCTAAGAGGTAGAACCTGTTTTTTTTTTGGAGGACCATTTAATAATTACCAGATTACTGTTGCCTCTTCAGTCATTTCAAGTCTGGCTCCTGGTTCCCTTTGCAAGTTTTGCCATTGCAGTGGGAGTCTGCAACGCAAGTCCCCTTTGCTGATTCAGAATAGTCATTTGCAGTATTGAATGGAATAGTAGTTGAGCAGACAAAAATAGATATTCTGACCATGTGGTTAAAGACATAATGTATATGTCCAAGAGAAGATAAATTAAAGTTACCTTGCCAAGTGTAATTTTAGTATTTCACACATTCCATAATTTTAGCAATGCTTTTTGAAATTGTAATATTTTTGAAGTATTTGTATGTTTTGGCAATTTGGCAAGAATTAAATCTTTGGATCCTCTTTTCTGAATCACTTGCTTGGCTACTGCGCAATAGCTTTCTTTTCCTCTAAATCACATGGTCAGGAGATCTGTGCAGTGAATCTTAAGGCTTGCATGTACGAAAAGCAGCACTCTCAGGCATGGAAACAGTAGGTCACAGGGAAAAGATATTTAGTATGGTAATATGTTATAGCATTTATTAATTGGTAGACAAACCTTTAGGAGGGGCACCAGCATTTTTGGGAAATAAAGAGGTCATATAATTTAGGGACAAAAGAAAGATGGGGGAATGTTGCATTACAGCAAAAAGGAAATCTCGCACTGCTGTTGATTTGTTCACTTGTGCTATTGTACTTTTACAGGAAAAATTAGGAGGATTGTAAAAGGAAGGATTTATCTCTAAGTATCACTTCTGTTAAATGATTAAACAGTGATATGTTTTCCTTTACTTTATCTCCTATCTCTGTTAAACTCAACTGTGAACCCTTAAAGATTTTTTTTGCTTTAAAAATAGAATAGATTGCTTAAGCAGTGATTTTGTTCCATACATCTGTTGCTGGGATTTTGTCTTTTAAGCATCTGTAAAACTTCATAAATAAGAGTTATTAAATAAGTTATTTGCTCAAATTGATTTTTGCCATGTTGCCAAGGGAACACTGCATATGTCCATTTTTGCTGTGCCTCCCTTTTGGTCCCAGGGGAGGCACAGCAAGACCCACAGGAAAGAACTGAGTGTAGCCAGCAAAGTCCATTTGGCTGTTGACTGAGGCTGCTTGGAAGAGCCTCCTGCACATCAGAGGAGAACAAAGTGCCTCCTCTCCACCTGTCTCCAGAAGTTTTTGCTTTGGTGTCTTTGTCTTCCTTGCTTAGTGGGCTCTCTTAGCAACCAGCTCTGGAAGGCCTTTGGTTTCTCATGAGAGGTTTTTGATTACCAGAAGTTTGAAACATGTTTGTCGTGGGGTTTAGCCATGGTGCTTTCCAGCTGCCTTGTGTGTACTCTGTGTATGGTGGCAGGCATGTGTTGTGGCACTGAGGTCAAGTCCACCAAGGGTCAAAAAGTTAAAATGGGGAACTATGTGCAGCACGGGTTGATGAATAAAACATGGTGAGTTCAGAATGAAGATGTAAAATACCATTTTAAGCTATTAGATTAACTGCTTTCCTCTTTTTAATATTTTCTTTCTGAAATAAGTGTAATGTGGTTAAACACTGACTTCAAGGTATTTCTGTTCATAATATCAAACCTACATTATTATTATATGTTGTGTCTTTTTGAGTTGAAAAAACCCCCAAAACACAATTGAGCCAATTAATACATTTTACTGTAGAATGGGTATTGAAGTGTACAGAGAACTATTAACAGACTATTAATTTATGAATTTCAGATTGCATTTGATAAAGTATGAAAGATTTGCTGATGATTTGCTAAAATGAAATGAGAGGGTAAAAAGGCTTTTCTTGCAATCCACATGGCTCTTCCTCATACCATGGTATGGCCAACTGAAAGCACACTTGTGTCTGCCTCCACATCCATACTGTGTGAGCTGCTGTTGTGCCGTTCCTGTCTTGTAATCATTCCATTTAATCCATGGTCTGCTTGCTCAGTAACACAAAGTGCTGCTTCTCCTTCTCTCCTCAGACAATACCAAAGCCCGCAGTCATGAATTTGCTGAGAAGAACGGACTTAAAAAATACGAGTACGTCTTACACCCGCGAACGACCGGATTCACCTTTGTGGTCGAGCGTCTAAGGGAAGGTAAATCCTGCTCTGTGCTTGCTTTTCCTTTAAAATGGTTGGAACATGGAGAGATTTGAGACTTGATAACCGACAGATATCATCAGGAGGTATGCAGGGAATGAAAGCACAACTTTTGTGTTGTTTAGTTTTAAATATTTTAGCTTGTTTAGCAGTCTTGCAGCAGAAAACCAGTGGAAAATATCTCAAGGAAGTTCAGCTTGTACTGTCCTCAACCCCAAGTGGGTGGTTGACACTGAACACACAAGGACGTATGTCACTGCCCTCTCTGTAAAGGCTGCTGGGTTTAATTCTGAGAGCTGAGTAAATGAATTGTTATGTTAAATGACAAGGGGAATGCACAGCAGCATGGAAATGCAGCAAGTCAGCTACCCAGTGCTGCCAGGTGTTTTGGATGATGGTGACTCAGAGAAGCTGTATGAAATACAATTTGTGCTGCTTGGCAGGGTACTGGGCAAGAGAATGTGTGATGCTTGTCTTTTACCCAGAAGCAGTTTTCCATCCCAATATCAATCTAGGGGTTAGGGTTGAGTCCCTTTTGTCAGGAGAACAGAGTATGAAGATGTGATTGTTACACTGAGATGTCTGGGAGTTGTTTTGGGAATGGGCACGTTAAGGAGGTTCGAGGCCATCAGGATGTAACCTGTAATGGTACAGATGTGGCAGGGATTCAGGTACAGATGAGTGAATATTTGCAGGATATATGGTTGAAGAAAATAAACATGTACAGTAGATATGAAGTGACTTTTTTATAGGCTGGTTCTTCAGGGAAAAGCAATTCTAGATCTTTAACACATGCTGGTTATTTTTACTGCCAAAAGAAGAAGTCTGAGATTATTAAAAAGAATAGGGGCCTTCTGGTAGGTTTTTTTGCTAGCTGGAATCTTTGCTTGGATTTTCGAAGCAGACCTGGCTTGCATTCCTTCTAAGCAGATATCCTAAAATCACTGCAAGCACTTTGGAATTTTTCCCAGCTGGACAATCCCATTTATCTATTTGACCCTATTGGTATTGCACATTCAGAGCTGGACAGCTTAGATTTTCATCTCTCTTGAATATTTATTACTCAGTTTGCTGTAGTAAAAAAAATTTGCCACATACACAATTTCAAAAGCTTGCTTTCCTTAAAACTTCACAGCATTAAGTTTACCTAGTGCATAACAGTATTTCAAACCTGGAATAAATTTTCAGTTAAAGAAATGTTTTCCATTTGAAATATTAATAACTTTTTAAAAAATTCTGTATTTGCTGCTGGAGCAAGCTTTGTGGTATACAGCAATTTTCTAATTTTATAAAAATGTTTTTCTCTTCCATTGCTCTATGAGCAATCTTTGCAAATTAGGAGGTTGGGTTATGAAAAGGAAAATATTTGAGGCTGATTAACTGATTTTATGCAGTAGAAAGCTGGGGAAAAAACAATAACGGTCCAGCCTTTGAAGTGGTTTTACATCTCCTTTTTATTTAAGGCAGGCAAATAGTGTGTGAAATATTAATGTCCCTTTTGTGTTGAATTTACTAGATATTGGATATTTTGATAGGCATCATAAGCTATATATAACTGTATGCTATTATGTAATAAATTGTGTGTGAGAAGGTAGTTCAAGTAGCATTTTAAAGTACTTGGTTATTACTTGTTAATTTAGGAATTGGTTTTCAACTGCTTCCAAGTGTGTGAAATGGGGATCATTTGTTTTGAAAAGTTTTGGGGGTTTTTTATGTATGTGTATATATATATATATATATAACCCAACTGTAGTCTTTTGGGGTTTTTTTATGTATGTGTATATATATATATATAACCCAACTGTAGTTGCTGGACTTTAAAATACTTCATTATATTATATATATATGTGCAAATCTATATCTATCTTTTAATCTGTACAATACAGATATCAAGGTTGATATTCAAATGCAGGTGGCCCAGTTGGTACCTGGTGTTATTTGCAGCTCTGGTTTGAGTTATAACTTAAACTGATAGAATGCTTTCTTACAACCCCAATTTCTGATACTAGCAGTAGTCAATAAAACCAGGACTGTCAAGGGATATAGTGTTAACCTGAGTCTCCATTTCTGAATTGTCTTAATGCTACAATCATAGTAATAATCACAAAACCAGATTTATTTCCTTTTTTTACTCCTCATACCTGCAGGCTCAAAGCAGTGTGTGTGACTTCAACATGGAGGAGGGAGTGGTGGAGATTTTAACATCATGTTTACGTCTTTGAAAGTATTTTTGTGCATAGATGACAACCTTACTGCCTTATAACTCTCCTGTGAATACATTTTGGCTCATGGCTGTTTTCCATTCCTGAGGCTCAAGTGTCTTTTCTTCAGGCCTGAGTACATTATTTTGCTCCAAAAATAGGTTGATGAAAAGAGGGGAAAAATGTTGTTAGAAGTTTAACTGCTTTTCAAATGTTCAAGAAACTAATTTAATTTGGCAAGAAGCCTGATTAATATGCATCACAAGCTGTAGCATGAAAGAATTAAGAATTACCTTTCATTATATAAAAATGACTGTTAGTGACCCTTCTGAACAGGAAATGAAGATTCAGATGAAAATAACCTTCAATAAAATTTGGCCTGTGTCTGTGCAAAGGAGATGTGAGGAAGCACTGTCTGCACCCTGCCAGCATAAACCGAGCAGTTACCTGCTCTTTGCTTTCCATAGGTAGCAAAAAGCCACTCAAACTCCTCTGGCTGGCTTCTCTTTCTTATGAGGTCATTATTTCAACTATTTGGTTTCTTTGGCCCATGGATGCTGCTGTGATGGTTTCTAAGTCACTGCTGAGATTTTGGCAGCTAAGAAAAAAAGACCTATATGATGTCCACCAAAAAAACAGTAAAAGTTGTTTAGGTAGTGCATCTCCTTGGCTTTTGAGTCATACCTTTGCTTCCCCCATTCTGCTTCATCTAAATGGTAGCTCTTCCCCCCATAGCTGTCTCTTCTAAACAGAAACCCACATAGAAGCTGACTGGTTTTTCCTTTCATTATGCTCAAATGCCAAAACAGCGAAAATACTGTTTCATTTTTAAATTGTCACATCATTGTCTTCTTATTCATAGAAACCTTAGAGTAAACACAGACTATGAACAAGCTTTAGATATATAATTAATAATATATATACTCAAGAGAATAAGGACTTCAGCTGTTGCTAGTTTTCAAGCAAGAGATACCTGGTTGGTTGACTGTTGATGGAAAGCTAGGAGAAATAAAATAGGTGACTTGCATCTTTCTACTTCTGTTCACTTGATGAAGTGAATCATCTGTCTTGTCTTAGCTGTAAGGAATCCTGATTTCAACCAGCACCTGGTAAAAAACTACTCGAGATTTTTGCTGTATTTCTTTGGGGAATAAAGATGAGCATGTCCTTTTTGAAAGACAGAGTAAGAACATGTGAATGCGCAGCAGAAAGTGAACTCCAGGCTCCAAAATGAGGATTGATTATTACTTTTTTTAGTTAATCCCTCTCTTTAGCCATCTCCTAAAATCATATTTAATCCTTTTTTTTTTTTTAAAGAATTGAAATTTTGAGTAGATGTTATGTGTGGAGTAATTTTTGGCAGAACTTGGGTTCAGGTGACTCGTCTCCTTTTACAAAATGTGGGACTTTGAAAAGGGCTGAAATGTGGAGGAATTTAAATAAGACTTTTATAAAATCATGCCATTAACAATGTTAATTGAAAACATTTGTGGTTTATATAATGTTATTGAAGATCCATTTTGTGAGATCCTTCTATAACTCAGAAATGACGTATAGGTTTTCAGACCTGTTTGTATTTTGTAAAGTTTTTTTCTGAAGTGCCAAATGACATTGAAAGTTCAGCTGACTTGAATGCTCAGTTTCAAAGAGATGGAAAATAATACTGGTTTGATTTGATTCAATATTGTCTGGATTCGTTGAATTACATATATTATCTTGGCATAATATCTGTAATTGTAGCCAAATAGTCTGTCAAGAGAAAATAGCTGTTTACAAATGTTTTCTTAAAATTGCTTCATGGCTTTTAAGCATTTTCTCAGGACTAAATAAACAGTAAGTCTTAAGACAGAGCTAACACTTTAAAGCATCATTAGAAGATTATTCATGCTTTTGTAGACAATCATTTCTGCCAACATTAAATTTAAACTGACCTCTTTTTGACATTTCCTCTACAGCCATCAACAACCTTTAATAGCTGGATACATTGGACTGGATGTTCCCATTATGGGGTTTATATTTTACTGGTTGTACAGTATAATGACTAGTCAGAATTAGTTGTCTTATTATAGTATTTCAGCTTTGAATTTATTTCTGGTTCATAATTAGCCAACTGAAAAAATATTGCAGATAACATCTGCCAACTGCAGGATCCCAAAATAAACAAAGATACAAATTTAACATGCTTGCCTTCATTGCACATCCTTACTGATGGAAAGAAACTGATTCTTGTCCTTTCTCCATGATTGGTTCAGAATTGATAGTTTTGCCCTAAAATTAATGTTTATACACACACAGTTGAAGCTAATCTGTATCTTCTAATGTTCATACCTGGGTTTTACAGTTGCTTCAGTAATTGCATGCAGGTATTCAACCTGATTCATTGCTAGGGCAGGAAAGTTTTCTTTAGGTGTTCAGTCCATGTTATCTCTATATAAAACTGTAAATGCTTTAATCCTGGGATGCTTAGTGACTATTATGTAGATTCAGTAGTAGTGTAGATTCAGATTTTCTGGGAGTTAGAGCATCCAGATGTGCATATTTATATACTGAACTCTTCATAGTATTTATTTGGGTTCTGGTGCAATTTGCTTACACAGCACTTTTGAGTTAATAATGTAGGGAGGCAGTTTGTGATTTGCAGATCAATATAGAAGACAGTCAATAGGAGATGATGATTAACAGTTCCTGAAAGCTGACATACAGCTTGGCTCCCCTTTGCTGAGGTGTGAAGTAGCCAGGGTTAGGCAGCAGGTCTTTGTGAGCAGTGCCTGGACATCCTTGCTGTGCACCAAGAATATTCATTAATGAAACCCTTCAGCTTGAAGTAGCCAGAGTTTATGAGCTCTCAGAGCTTTTTTCTTACTCCAACTTTGAAAGAGAGGCGGAAGGTTGCTTGTATGAGTTGATGAAAAGTCAGTGAGAAATGCTACCAGGAGACTGCCAAGGGCTTGTCTTCTGGTGTTGATTGACACTTATGTCCAAAGCACCTACAGCTTACCAGACAGATGCCATTCGTTCTTTCAAACATAAATCAAAGTAATACCAATTTCTAAGCGTGTTATGTTTTTTAAAGAGAAAATTGATGCGAGTGTGAAAATCAGGTCTACTCATTTACTGAAATGTTCAGGCTGTGGTAAGAGGGGTGTATGAATGATTAAATGTACATATTAAATAAACTGCCTTTTATTTTGATTACATAGTTTCTTTCCTCTTCACATATATCTTGGGTGAAGCATGTAGGTCTCAATCACAGAAGTGTCTGCTGAATTACCTGCAGAGGTTTTATGTGCCCAAACAGAGCTATGTAGCAGGACTGCAGCAGTTCCCAGGTTTGTGCATAATTTGTCTTGTGTGTAACAAAGGTATAGGACATGGAAAGGCCCCACATCAAATGACAGAAAAGATTAGATTTGTTGTTTCAACGAAATTTAGCCTCCCTCTTTGTGACTGAACAGATTTCTGACTCCTAGAATCATATGTTGGGCCACTGCCAAAATTTCTGTGGGTTTTGGAAAGGCCAGAGCTTGCACACTGACCAGCACTGCCATCTCTCAGAGCAGATCTTGCCTGTTTGTGCTGGTTGCTCAGTTGTGTAAACTAAAACCAGTCTGTTTTTGAAATAGGAAAACATAAGTGTCCACATCAGCCTTAGCTGTGGGTCCTCAATCAACTAATTTCACCCGTATGTCCATCAGATATGCAGAGATTAAACAGCAGCTCTAAACCATCATTCCTTAATGCAAGGAAATTCTTTCTTCATGATTCCTTTTTCTTCTGTGCATGTGTTCCTCTCGGAGTCATGTTACTAAGTAGACTGATACTCTGAAATTACTGAGCTATTGTGAAAGTGCTTTGAGCGAGTTTTCAGCTGAAAATGCAGTATTAGAGCTTCACTGACTGTTGTAATTGATCTTTTGCTTTTATGAGAATTGGATCCTGTGCATTAAATAGCATAGCCTTTGATACAGAAATATCAGTATGTAAATTTAAGCTTGCATACTTTTTATGCCTTTTGTGTGTCAGTAAAAAATTCATAACATTAGTTATATTTTAAAAAAAAAAGCCGGGACCTGGTTCAAAAGCACTCTTTTATCACTGGGCATGTCTGTGAAATTCAGCAAAGCAGAAAATCGGATGCAGGCTGTTGTGCTTTATTGCAAATGCTGACAGTTGTCTCTGTACTCTGGAACATGGGAAAGGGCAGCTCGACTTTTTCCAGAATCATGTTAACCGCTGATGATTACCATGTCTTGCAAACATCTGCGTGTGTTGGCTGTGATGTACTTCTCAGAATGAGCACCAGCTTTCTGTTAGCTATTTTCTGGCCTTTGGTGCACGTTGAAGTTTCTGTTTCTCTTCTTTCATGTCTGACTGGAGCAACATTCTACACTGCTCGCCCCACCTCTGGAAAACAGTCCATTGTTTCATTCCTCCTGGGAAAGATTTGCTTTTTCCGAACCAGTCTTTTCTGTCAGCCCCCATCCTTTCCTCTTTCCACCCCCCACTGCTATTGAGAAGAGAGCAGAGCCTTTCACTGGAGGGTTTACGGTGTAAGAATCGCTGCCCCTTTAGTGTTTGCAGGGTGACGCGTTTGAGTCACCACACATCTGTGGTGTTCATCGGAAATATTTCAGGTTTTACGTTCTCGAGCTGCTCAACGTCCACCTACTGCAGTAATTCCCTTGCAGTCTCTCACGTGTGAGTCATGGCTTGTGACAAGCAGATACACCATGCAGTGGATCATTTTCCATTTACCTCCTCACAGGTTATTAATAGTTGCAGTGGTAACCATACTAAAAACTTATCATTTGCCAGCAGTTACCCCACAGTGGTATTAGAGGTTTCCACTGTTTTCCCTTGACTCAGAATACACAGTATCTGTGGTAACGATGTGGTAATGTTTGGCGAGTGTGGACTTTTTTAATTGCTTCAACTGGAGGCCTGGAACGATGCTAGCTCATCAGATTGCATATGTAAAAATGAAGCTTGGCCACTGGTGAGTTCAGGAAAAATGATTTTTCAGGAAAAACTAGAATTATTTTCTTCAGAATTATGAAAATGGTCCTGCTCTTTGATTTTGATCTAATGTTTATTTCCTCTTGAAGATTTGTTTATGAAAGGTCTTTCTAGTAGTTAATGTGCTTTGACTAGGTGGTGGACCAGGAGTGTGAGTAACAAGGTGTATCTGCTGGTCTAGACTGGGTCAGGATCTCTCTGGGTGTGTGTTTGGAAAGGTCATTCATCGATTTGAGTGTTTTGAGTAGTGACATTTATGGTTCTTTTTAAAGACTGAGGACAGACAATAGGTGAGCCTGAGGTAAAGTACAAGTTCATTAATTACTGCTCATTCTTGTCAGCCAGTGATCCAAGAATTTGCAGGTGATGTTGGTTGGATTGCTAGCATATTTAATTATTGCTGAAGTTGAAATTAATTCCTATAAGCAGAGGAATAGTATTGGCATCTATTTGTTTCACATGCTATTACCACATGCTTTACACAGCTTACCCATTTCTCAGCTCAGTTTATTAGTAAGGCAGATAATTGCTTCAAGCAGTCTTGAGTAGAGAGGAACCTAAACATACTTTTTCCATAGTCTCTTTTTATTTTTTTTTTAACTGCTTTAGTTTCCGTTAGGAGATGATGTTTCCTGATGTGTTTTATTAGAAAAATAGCAGCATCTACAGGCTGAATAGACTAATCCCAAATCAAGAGTCTTATTGTACAGGAGAGTCTCAGTCATTTTTTTGGATTCTCCACTCTTCCACTTTTTGCAGATGCCAGCTGTTTTTATTTCCAGCTGCATTAAGGTTGCTGCAAATGTGTTTTGTATATTCCTGATAACCACTTTTCTGTATGAGTGATTACTGGCAGGGGAGAAGGTCCATGGAGTATTCTTTCAGTTACTGGAAGTGTTGGAATCCAAACTGTTAAGATATAGCCTCCAAATCTGTAGGATAGTAATAAAGCTTTCATTCCCATCTACTTGCAAAATATGCTGCTTGTGTATCATTAAACCTTAAGTAGTTTGTTTCTTTCATTCCTTTCTGCTGTTGCAGCTTCAGCTCTCCTTCCCTTTGCCCTCCTCCCAGTCCCCTGCCACTATTTTCAGGATATAAAAAATGAGCCCAGCATCAGACTTTTCCGAGCTGACTCAGATCTCTGAGTTTAGCAATCATTTTTGCAAAGGCTCTGCTCCAGAGATGTTTGAGCAGTGCCACAGCCATGAATCCTGGATGTTGCTATGGGACTGATACTGAAAAACGAAAAACATCAGAGGGCAGAGGAGCTTGGGAAAAATTGTAGTAGAGCATAAATGCTTTTTAAAATAGATTTTTATCAAAACATAAACTTCAGCATAAATTCACCTCTACACCTCATTCATCACTTTATATGTAATCTGAAAAAATATTCCTGTCTTTGGGACTTATTTTGTCAACCTTTTTCTGAACTGCAGGATTTTGGAGGGCAGGAAGTAAGGTCTTGGCTCTGTGTGTTCTCACTAAAAATTGGTGGGATATAGGAAGGGTTTCCCTTTACTGCCTGTGTGCCATGCCAGTAATTTGAAGTGCAACATGCCATAAGTGTAATGAAGTATATTACAGCTATAGGGTTTGAATATATTTTCCCATAAATTCATTTATTTGTAGAATGATTACCAATTAAGAGTTGGAGAACTGTTTTAATACACATTTGACTCAGTAATGTCTCTCCCTAATTCTATTTCATACCATTAAAAACAAATAATACCTTAAAATAAGCATCTCTGAAATGTCTATAATCTATATTTAGACTTATGCAAAACTGTCATTTTGTTTGCATAGATAGTCATTGTTGCCCTTGCAGTGCAGCAATAAAAATAAATGCTCTTGATGATTATTAAATAATTCCAGAAGTAGGGACCTGAGCAGGGCTTCTCCTGGTCACCAGTCCTCAGCTGCTCTGCTCTGAAAGGAGCCAGCCTGACCTGATGGATTCTGGCATGACAGACAGTAAGGACATCTATTAGGAGAAAAGAAGAGCATGCACAATAAATAAAAAGAAGAGAGGCATTTTCAAAATGCTTCAGAGTCTTTGGAATTTGTGAGCAATGGCACGTTTGCCTTGCCTTGAAGTTGCTATGGGTACTGGCATTTAAAAGCCAAACACAGAGGGCAGGCCTTAGGGACATAAGTCCCATTTAAGATCCTATAAGAATGAGTGTTCTTTTAAATTTACTTGGATGCTTTTGAAAAATCATCCCTCAAAAGCATTCTTTGTCTAAGTGCTCTGCAGGTTCATCTTGTCAGCAGCACCATTGTGATTTAACCAGTTGACTTCTGCCTTCACTTATCCAGAAAGCATTCCTTCCAACTGACCTGAAAGCTCCCTGCCATCCTTTATCAGCCTTTTGCTTGCCTGCTTTTGTAGCTTGTGTGAGAGAATTAAATGAAACATATGCTCAGCAGCTCTGTGGCTCCTTCTTTCCTTCCTGTTGCTCACACCCCATCTGTGAGGCCTGTGTCTTTTTGAGGCAGGGATTTTGTTTTGATGTGTCTGAAACACCCATCTCACTGGTGTATAAGCTTTGCTGGAACAGGTAGCAGTTAAGCCATAGCTGCCTAAAACAGTGCACTCTGCATGCCCACAGCATTGCAAATATTTCATAAACCTGTTAATAATACATTCCAAACCATAGAGGCTGTGGAGATTCATCAGAATTTATGCTACCTGTGGTGCTGACAAATTCAGTTGACATTACGCACTGAGACACACACATAAGCATGCACTCAATGTTCAAATATATACATAAGTTCTGATTTATAATAGCAGTGTTGTACATTAGGATAGAACATTTTCAAAGGATTATTCTCCTCCTTGAAGGGATAAATTCTCTTGACTTTCAGTCTTGTGCCTTTCTGTATTCTGGCACATGTAATCAACCAGCAGCATATTCTTTTTCATGTTTTCTTGTTTGAACAGTAGTAGACAGCACAGAATTCATTAAAACTGAACAGCCAAAATGCTGATAGAATATAATGTGCCTGTGACTTAAATGGTGGGGCTTTTTCTTGTAAGGTGTGGTATACTGTGTACATACAGAACCGTGTTTATGTATTGGAGGAGTTTTGGTGGCAGAATCCCATCTCTCTTGGCAAACTGTTTAGGAGGAGGATCATATAGTAAAAACACCATTAACACAATCACAGAAAACAAATCTTACTTAGCCTTCAAGGATTCATGCATAAGTATGTATGCCCCATGATTTTTTACAAGCAACATGGTTTTACTTTGCCCCTCCCTCTCAGCTGACTGAAAGCACCGTGGGCAGACCAGGGCTGCTTTACACCCAAACTGAAAAGATTGTTGTTCAGAATGAGTTTCACTGGGCTCTTGCTGAAGGCCCATTGCTGCCTCTGAGCTGAGTGAGGACAGGAACTCGATTAAGTGGGTGCACATTGCTTGGAAGCTGTTCAAGCATCTGCTGTCCAGGATGCCCTGTCCTGAGCTACAAGTGAAAAGACTTCACAGGGCACTGCTTCTTTTCAAAGTAACACAGGAGGAAAGTGTCAAGCATTCAGATTGTGTAACTAAATACTGAGAAATGGGAATTTTAGGAAGGGAGATTGAATGCAGCCCTCTTGTGGTGCTCGCTTTGGAACAAGAGAGCAAACGTGTTTTGCCAGTTTGGTATTTTCTTTGCTTAGAATGACAAGCTTCTAACAATGTATTTCATGCTTTTTCATTTCAAACTACAGTAAAAAAAAAGTCAGAATGGAGAGCTTTTGCTGGCAGGACTTTGAAGCTGATCTGCTGTCTGAGAAGCTATGAAAGGATAAAGAAAATTCCATAATCTGTAACATTCTGTGGAAGAGCCCAAGAGCTGTGAACCTGAGGAAATGCAGTTTCTTCCTAGGAGAGAGGTGGAATTTGGGAGTATCTTGTCATAACTCCTGAAATGTTGCCTTCATTTTCATATATTCTATAGTAACTCTTTTACAGCTGTTATTTCAGCATTGTTTTCTCAAAATATTTTGCTATCCAGAAACACATTCCTAAGATATTTTCATTATTTTAGTAGAAGAGTTGTGGCAAATACAAAAGGATGGAAATAATGGAGATAGATGAAAGAAATTAGAGGCTTGAAGATTCATATTTTCACAGCAACACATGCATCCACATCTTGTAAATACAATACAATAATGGGGTTTATGCCCATGAATAATCCAGACTACACTTTGGGAAATAGTGGTCTGTCAAAGAGATACTTGCACATGGTTACATAATAGGCATCTAGCTCTCAGATTTTGTTCTCTTAAAAAAAAAAAAAAAAAAGACAAAACCCCCCATAACAAAGAAATAAAAGACCACACAAAAGCTTTTCTAATTTTCAAGTGATATATTTCTGTGTTAACTTTCATTATAGAATTTTACTTCTGCTTTATGGAGCAGAACTGTCACGTTGCTTTTTCTTCCCTGGAATTTGCTGTGCATACCTGATGTGGAAAAAAAAATCAAGAGCTGTCTTGAAAAGGAGCACCAGCATAGTTTTAATCACAGAAGTATGACACTTCACAATAATCATTCTCTGAAAAATACTAAACACACTAAGAAACCAATTATGAACAAATAGGAACATGAACAGTATGCTGGTCAGGCTTTTGTCACAAAATAAACAATGTTGAGACCTGCATGTAAAATATATTTTGTCTGCTACTTTGCACACACTGTAGCTAAAATGGAAAATTCTGTAGAGCCGAATGATAGCACTAAGTGAATTGGCATTTGCAATTAGTTTTCCAGTGGTTTGGCAGTATTAATAATGCAGCAGAAGGACAGGATATCCTTCAACTAAGTCAGTATGAAAAAAGGTTTTCATTAGCATTACAATGAACTCTGAAAACCAGGTATTCTTACTCAAGGGAAATGAGGTTTGGGGAAACAAATTTTGTGTTTGAAAATGTTGGGTGAATTTTGAAGCATATCTAAATGTGACTATTATCAGAAAATGGTTTTAGAATAGTGTAAGGATAAAGTCTCTTTTTCAGGCTGTTATTGTAATTCATAAGATATTATTTTCGGCAGTGTTTATTATACAAAAGAATGTTCAGAACCAGATAAATACACTAGGGAGCCTGGTTAAATAGGAATAAACCAAAGGAGTCACTTAAAGTTACAAGAGAAACAAAATGCTGACATAGATGAGATAAATTATTCTTTCTCCTGTTTTTCCATAATACTCTACTTTGGTCAAAACCAAATAGCAGTAACTAATATATTTGCATATTTGTGGTTCAAATTTACATGAAGATCTCAAACATTCTGATTTATCAACCAAAGTAAAACGAGATTGAAGCAATCCAGTGCAGAGGAGCAGATTCTTATCAGCACAACCTTGGCACTGAAATAGATTAATTGGAAGCCATCTGATGCAAGCTGCTGACAAGGAAGGGGTAGAAGAGGAAGCAGAGTGCCTTTATGTAACTGATGTCACCACAGGCCACTTGTGTTTGTCACAATGGTCAAATTAGTCTAGGCTTAATACCATAGTGGGCAATTCTGCTAAAATGGAGCTGCCTTTCTGGCATCTTACAGCAGCTTTGGAATTTGGTGCCTTTGCCAGTGTACCCCATCCTGAACAGCAGCATGCTTAGATTTTACCCTGATGGCCAGCTACCTCTTTATCAGCCAGAAAGATCTTTTAGGTGAATTACAATGTGTGCTATTACACAATAGCTCAGGGTCATCCAAATTTTTAATCTTTTCCACATACTTGTTTAGAACACTAGCAGGGTTTTTAGGAAGGCTCTCTTCCTACACTTGCCTACTACAAGCACTCCAAATACACTTCCATGTAATACTTTCAAGTCATTGTGAGTCTGTCCTCTGCATGTCCTGATGCCCCTGCCTCAGATAGGCCTGCAAGAATGTCCTAAGTGGCATCACAGTTCTGCAGAAGACTGTTCATTCTTCAGTGTTCCTTCTCTTTTACACCACCTGGTTTTTTTTCAGTCTTCATCTGAGAGCAAAGGGAGGAAACTCTCAATTTCAAGAGAATTAAGAAATCTTAAGCATTCCTGATTTTGGCTATTGGACATCTCTTCTTTCTTCTCTGTGCACCCACCACCATATTCTTGCTCTGGAACTGACTACAGTGCAAGTAATTGCTAGTAATTTCTGTGTGTTTTGCTCAGCTTGTTGTCTTGAAAGAAGCCATAATTTGGATAGGCCTCTCTCTCAAATATGAAAAACATGATGCTTTGCTAATTTTCTTCAAGCAACTCACTCCAGATAAGGCATTTGTCAGAAGGACTCTTCTCTGCTCTGCAGAACCTCCATCCAAGGCATCCCTGGTTGTGCTGGTGCCTCGAAGTTGCCCAGTACAATCATGTTTTAATCCAGCATACAATGGATAGAATTTCTTGCCAGACAACAGACACTTGTGATAGTAAGCTTTCCAACTTTCCAACTCAACTCTGCTGAGACATAGTTGGTTCCTTTTTTTTTTGTTCAGTGTAAATAATGCACCCCATAGATGACTTTGTGAGTGAAATTCAACACGCTCTCTTTATGAACAGTCATGATCAGTAGAGTCCCCCAAACTCGTGTTTTAGACAGCCAGCCAGCTGGTCAGTCTCAAAGGAATTTGCTTCCAGCGGGTGATGTGCTTGAGTGATCTTACCTATCAGATTGGAAGGCAGATCCATGTTGAGGAAAGCTCCCAGAGGATGTGTGAGGAAAGCTCGGTGAGGGACAGGAACGTCTGTACCAGAACTTCAGTGATGTTCTGGCAGGAGGCACAGAATTGGGGGAGAGGTGTCCAGCTGTAGCTTTGCCATAAGTTTTTGACTAGCCTTGAAAATAAATGCCTGGAACACCAAGTCTGGAAAGGAAAAGAGATTAAGCCTCTGCTAGCAAACAAACAGCATGTAGTCACCTTGGTAAGTGTAGGTGAAATTTGGTGCAAAGTATCTATCCTAGGAATAGCAGATGTGAGTGGAACCTAATCCCAGAACTGAAAACTGGTTTAGGTATCTTAAGAAGCAAGGAATGGCAAAGTTGTTTTTGTCAAACCTGTGCCCTAGCTATTCCAATACTTTGGTATTGCCCAGTCTTAGTGTGCTGTCAAAATACAAACATTTTTAATGTTTTGGGTTTGGGTTGTTTTGTTTTTTGGTTTTTTTGGGGTTTTTTTGTTGGTTTTTTTTTTTTTTAAATATAGCAGTTCTGTCTTATCTAGTCATTATCTAGAAATTCCTTTCCAGAAATTTCAGTGGCTTTTAGCACAGGATTGCATTAAGATAATTTTAGGTGGCTGTTTTGGCCACCAGATCTTTGCAGAATCCCTCCCTTGGTGAAGTTAGTAGAAAATTTCATATTTACTGTGCTAGAAAGGCGGTTGCATGCATGCTTGCATGTGACAAAAAATAATGTATAATGTCTATATACAGCAATTTTTAAAATCCCACTGTGTCAAACAGGTATTGATGTATTTATTCTAAATTTCAGCAGTGAGGTTTTCTCTGCAGATCTTGTATGTCAATATGTTGGGATAGGTAGCATGACTTTGAGAAGGGGCAGTACAAAGGAGGGGAGAGCTTTAGATGTGTGTTTGAACTCAGTTGAGTGAAACTGAAATGCGCATCTCGTTTAAATGTAAAACATCAGAAAAAAAAGAATCAAAACACCGAAGAGGTGAAGATGAGGGGAAATTGCTACTCATCTATTGAATGGAAACTTGATGTTAAATAAGATCTTCTTATGTTTCACCGTTTGAAACACAGTAAGAGTTCCAGGAACTAATTACCTAGCAATGGATGATGACATGGAAATATATTAAATATACATAGATAGCTAACCATGAATACTTGATGCATGCAAAAGAAGAGTCTAGTTAATTTTTATGTAAATTAAGCAACTTTGAAAGTGGCAATATAATAAGCAACAACACTGTTTTGCATTTGAATAGAACAAAGCAGCAAATTCACACTTGAAAAAGAGCCTTTCTTCTTAAACTGTCTTTTCCTGGGTAAATATCTTAATGTCTGCTTTATTCACAGTAAAAAAAACCTTGTGGTCCTCATAGGTAAAATCTTCTCCAGAAACAATCAGACAATTTAGACTTGTAAAAGCTAATTTAATTCTTTGGTGGGTTTCATGTCTGTGTTCTCTCTTATAATGATGAAAGGGGTTCATGTTGAATCAGTGTGGTAAGAAAGCATAGTTAATGCCAAGATTATGTAAGGAGTAACTTCTTTCCAAAACTTTGTGGAAGTAATGGAAAGGGGTGCTCCCTCCCAAGGAAGTGTGTTGTGAGTCTGGTCTGGCAGAGGTGGAGATGCTCTGAGGGTGGGCTCAGGTGCACCACGCTGCTTCCCTGGGGACAGCTCCAGCACAAATTCAGCTCAAGCCTGTTACCTGAAAGAAAGAAAACTCACCTGTGGTGACTGAGTGGAAAATAAAAACTGAGGAGCACTAAGGAGGAGGAAAAAGTTCAAAAAGAAGGTGCATTTGTCTTCAGCCAACTGCAGGTTGCTTGATAGATAGCAGTGTTTATAATGACTTTATGTATTGTTTATTTATGGTCCTCATATTACTTCAGTTCAGAGTTGTCCATGGATACACGAAGAGTTCAGTTGCAGATGTAGATACCTTTTAAAACTCTCTTGGAGCTGTTAGTCTTTGAGAGTCGAGGAGGAAGGTATTAAAGCCATTATTAAATGTATTTTTATTAATATGTACTGGTAAACAAACTTCAAGCCCTGTGGAAGAACAGCTGCCTTTGGCATGTTTCAGTGGTAAGCATATGGCTATTCAAGTTTGCAGTACAAATCCCAAGGCATTTAGATCAGTGGCTGTCAAATAGTTTGTCATGACAGAGAGTTCAGCTTGAAGCTGCAAATTTGGTGCTATTCCTTCTTTCTAATCTACTGTAGAATTTGATTATTTGAGCCACCACTCAGCTTCCTGTACGACAGGAGTCCTTCATCAGCAAATAAACTGCCAGAGGCATGCAGGGCACAGTGTTTTACCTCTGTGTTATACAGTGCTGTGTATTACAAAGGTTTGAATAACTTTGGAAGGGCTGAGGAAAAGTGTTTCTATTAGGGATAATTAACAAAAATTAAAAGCATCATCTGAGTTCATATTATAATGGACAAAATAAAAATAGGCTCTTATTGCAAACAGCTTACATGTGCAAAGTTTGTGGGTGAGACTTTAACAACTGAGCTGAAAAATCAAAATGACAAAATTCTAATTTTTTTTCCTTAGCTAGTTTCCAAATCTACAACTTTCACCTGGATTTGAAGTCTAAAATAAATGAGTAATTTTATTTATATATGTCTGAGAAACAGAATCAGAAAAATCATAGTGAATTAGTTTTAGAGGTGCTAATGAGCATTGGTTTTATACATGCATGTAATGAGCATTGGTTTTATAAGGATTGATCATTGACATTATAAAATTTGAGTCTTCCTGCACAGATAGGTTTGGGCTTTCAATTTAAAAGCTGGTGCAAAACTGAATAATTGAAGGTCTAACATATTCTTTAGGACCGAGGCCAGATTTCTTTAACATGTTTCTGCATCCAATATCATTAAATCTTACAAGATTATTTTATTTCATTAGTTGCAGAACTGGTAATTTTAATTGGATGAAACCAACAATGAAAGCAAAATTAAAAAGAGAGAGAAAGGGAAAAAAAAAAAGTACGGCATTTGGAAAATTTGACACTCAGAAGTTGATAAACATCATAAAGCTATTTGTGGAATCTTAATTTGGCTTTCTTACATGTATATATGATATGATTTGGTCTTTAGCTAAATGATTGCATGCCATTCTCTCCACACACACATCCTCTGCCTCATTGAGCACTCACTGAAGGAGCAACTTTTAAATATTTTGTTTTCCTCTCCTCTTCAGTGTGTGGCCCTGGGGCTTATGTGCTGCATTATTCAAACTCTTCTCTGAAAACAGATTTTCTATGTAAGCATCACTGCTGCTTGCTGCTGTAGTGCTAGAGTGCTTCCTGACTTTGAAAGAGTTTATTTTCACAATGGCTGTATTTCTCATGTGTGTGGGAAATGGACGTGTGCAACAAGACTAAGGTCAGGTCTGCTGTGTGGTTTCAGCCACCTGTGGGTTTGTTTTCCAGCCAAGGTGCTTTCCATGCCCCGTGCAGCTCAGCCTGCTCAGCAGCGCTGCAAAACTGACCCCAGAAACGTCCACTCAGCCCAGCCAGAAAATGAGAAATTCAAGTTTGTTTATGAAAAAGGCAGAAATAGCATGCAGTTCTCTTGGGTTTTATTTAGCATGAAGAGTGGTTTGAGACTCAGCTGCCTAAAGTTGAACTTGTCCTCTTTGCTCCCCCCTCCCTCTGTTTTGTTTGTTGCAGACCTTTGTGCAGCAGATGAAGCAAAGCTCCTACATTCAGCTGTTAGACAGCCCTGATTCACTGGAGGTTCAGGTCCTGGGGCAAAGTAGCATATCATCACAGAACTAAAGATAATGTCCTTTACATAGGCAGAGGCAACCTTAGATCTGGCATTTCCCTAGATCTGAGAAATGAACTTTACAACCTAATGTTCTTCACTACTGATGTTTCAAACACTAAATCAGCTGCCGATCACACAACAGATACTGCCACCATCCCTCCGCAGGCTGGGTCTCTGTTTGGCTGCCAAATTCCCTTCAAGAGTTGTTAAATAGTTTTCCCCTTTGTATTTGAATCATATGGCTTCCTTCCCTGTGCTGCATGGGTGGTCACATGCAGGAGCCACAAGGGATGGGGATGTAGCATGGTCCTTTACTCAGGGAATCGTGCATGAATTAAGGACCAGAAGTTGAGAATACTCAGTAAGGACAGATTCTTTTTAAATTTCAGCTGCAAACTCTACAAAATGTTTGCTGAGCATGTGCAAAATTAAGATTCTTCAAAGGCTCGTAGTTGTTGGCCAAATTTGGGATGTTTTCTTGAAAGTTGGCAAAAGGCATATTACTGACACAAATACCATCTCCTGCCAAACTTCAAGTCCTGGCTCCAAGGCTTGGGGATGTTATTCCCTTCCAAAGAATAAACCATCTGAAATTCTTTGTGACTTTTTAAGTAACAAAAACATTTTTTCCATAGCCTCAGTCTTTGATATAACTAAATTGCTTTAACTGAGATTGTGGTGCTCCTTCTTCCCTTCAAAAAAAATAAAAGAAGGAATCTGACTCTGAAAGAGCCTGGAAATTTAAACCACTTCACTCTGAGAGGTTTAAACTTGTTGTAACACATAGCAATTACAGTAGGTTCATGTAATGAAAGAGTTGGGAAATTGTAATGTGAAGGTACTAAGCCTGCTTTATAGTAACAGAAATTGGTCGTTGTCATCTGAGTTGTTTCATACTAACATAAAATTGGTGTTCAGGAACTCTTCTTTTTAGATGAAATAGCCCAATCTGGACGGGACAATCTGTGCTACTTTGATTTTTGCTTGGCTAGGAGAATGTGTGCTATGTTGGCATTGCCACCGTGCAGACCTGGTCCAGCCATCTAAGGCTGGTTTGTTAGGGTATCGTCTTGCAATAGGAAACATCATTTTGTTACAAGAATGTGAAGAATTTTGTTACTAATAGCATCTTGCCCTTTATGGGTAAAGTTATTTTGCTGCCTTCCAAGTTGAATCCAGCTCTCACTGCTTTTCTGCCTTACTGTTGCAAGTCTGGGGTGAATTAGTTCAGCTCTCTTGAAATGCAGACGAATTTGTCGCTGTACATCCAGTCGAGTATTTGCACTTCTTTTAGCTAGAATGTGTGGATTTGCACTTGGAAGCTCAGGTTTTTATTTCCTAGCTAAACTTTAGTAAAGATAAACCAGGAAGCCATTCGTAAGTTGCTTTGGTTCTCAACAAGTTACACAACTGGGGTGGAGGGGATGGGGGAGTTATTAATTCACCCAAAAGCTTTGTAACCAACTGTGTAGTTTTATGTGCATGTAAACCAGCGACTGCCACTGGGGAAAAATACAGGAAAAGGATTGTTTTACAACAGGAGAATTTTTCTTACATGATTCACCATCTGGCCTGCAAATCCTGATGTCACAGCAGTGGTTGTAGGGGGAAGGAGCAAACCTACAATGCCACAGCCAGAAAGCAGGGGAGGTGGTTAAAGCTGTTTCATTTTGATGGCAGTGGAGACTGCCACCTCAAGTGCTGCAGCTTCATCTAAAGCAGCAGGGTAATCAGACCAGCTGGCAAAAGAAATCATTGATTCTTTCAGGCATGAATAGGCACATGACTCAGTTTGATACATCTGAAAAGACCACGGGGTATTAAACTGTTTTATTTTCATAGGGGGTGGGCACATGACGAGTCCAGATCTCTGCAAAACCTCCTCTTCACACTCCTGTGTTTGCTGGACTACAGAATAAATTGGTAAATCTGGTACATATGCCATTTTCTGGGATACTGTTCTTTTCTTCTCCTGTTGACTGTCATCTCATGAAATTTAGTATTTGCTGTCTCCTCTTGTATATGAGCAGAGGTTGCTGAGAATTCAATGCTTTATTCAATGCTTTATCAATTCAATGCTTCTATGGATCAAGGAAAAAACACAAATTCATTTGAAGTCAGCTTGATATTAGGTGTCGACATTGCTGGTTTGAAATTTCTCAAGTCTTGTTGATACAGATGAATCAAAAACATAACCCACAGCTATTAACAAGTGTAAATCCCTTCTAATACTCTCTGGTCAATCTGTTATTATCTCAAGCTCTTCGAGCCCCTTCTTGGGTTCCAAAAAACATTGTTCTATCCCCTACTATGGGCAGGGCCACTTTCCACTAGACCAGCTTGCTCAAAGCCCCATTCAACCTGGCAAAGCAATTAATTACAAATATTTAACAAGGAACAGTTAAACATTTTTCTTTTCTAGAATATCATTTCGGTTGTGGGATTCTTTTGATATTTTAATTTTTAAAGCTTAAAAAAACCACTGTGCTTGGTATAAAATAATTTGGTAAAACACTGGTAGTCTCTATATTCAGATTGGTCTCTCTTTGAAAAATAATGTGTTAGAAATGCCAAAAGAGAAAAGATGCTTACTGGAATTTATAGAGCTTCATCACTTGTTTTTGTTTAATGTATGCTCTTGATTACACAAATATTGTTTGACTGAATTCCTGTTTTGCTTTTTAAACAACAGGAGTCAGCAAAAGAAACTAAATGTTCAACTAAATGTGGCTATTATCCTGTATTTAAAGCTAATTAACTTGAAATAATAAGCCAGCAGTGGCTTATGTGTTGTAATGATCCTAATAAAGAAATGGTTTTGATAAAATCATGACATGGCCTGCTCTACTTCGCATGAGATAGGATCATTCTAAAATCAGCAAATATCCTCCTCACTCCAGACAAACAAACAAAAACCCTTAGACAGAAACAAAACAACTTCTTGTACTTCATGAGCTTGTTTGGTAGCCTTACCAGCAGTTGCAATTTTAGTGGTTTTGCAAGAGATTGCATAATTTAAGTTTAACACGTGAGTACTTCAAAAGGAGCAGTAAAAGCTGAACCTCTGGGTGCAGCCAACTTTAGGGTAACAATGGGAACAACCTATCTGCAGGCACAGCCTTAGGAGCAAATGCCTTTCTTCCTGACCATCCTCAGCGTTAAAACTAAGCAGGAGTATTTTTCAGAAGATTGTTTTAGAGATTTGAAGAGTAATTACATGTATCTAATGCAAAATCTGTCACCTGTGGTGACAGTTGTTCTGGCAATTTAAGAAATCGTTCATTTTGTGCTGACTGCTGTAGCTTCTCTGGGAACATCTGATGAATTGAAACTCCTAAGGAAATATGCAGTCAGCTGTAATAAGTGAATATAAAAACAACTGTGTTTTTTGAAGGACACCAAAATACAGGCTAAGTCATGCTTGTAAAACAGTGATAACCTATTTTCTCCTCTGAATTTCCAAGAATAAGAGACACTTTCTTGTTTTTCTTTCTTGGCTAGAGCTTGAAATTCAAAGCCTCAGCCACGGAAGGGTTTCCTTAAAACATTGTCTTTAAATGTCCATTAATCTATCAGTGGTTTTGGTATAGTTTCTTACATGAAGATTTGTTTGGGAACCTGACTTTTTGCCAGTTTCAGTTCTGTTTAGCCTCCTGTCCTCTTTTCTCTCTCTTGTTTTCCTGAAAAGGGAACATATAAGTGTTGGTTGAGTTAAAGCTTCCATTTGGTGGTTTCTTGAATTAGGCCTTACTTCCCCTGTCCTCCCACTCCACCCAGCATTTTCTTCATGACTCATGCTAATTTGTAGGTATTAAAAGTATTGGGAGCTACAGATTGTCCCTTTGCCACTACTGATTTTCTTCCAGGAATTATTTTAAACTGTAACAGAGCATATCTGTGAGGTTCTCTGCAAATTGTGCCTGAGTCTCCACCTCTTAGTAACTCACATGCAGTCTGGCTTGTTTGGGGCACGTTGCTCTGTTTTGTTGCAGGTTTTTTGTTGTTTTTTTTTATTATTATTATATAGTTCTTTCTTCATTCCACTATAGTTTAAAATGCTGAACCAAGGAACTTGCAGTCAAAATAAAAAGAATGTCAGGCAGAGCACTGCAAAGGGATGGTGTAGCAGCAGGTCTCATGTGGTCCCATTGAAGGCTTCAGGAAACAGACCCCTGTCCACTGAAATTGTGGTTGGGAGGATGGGGTTTGAGAAGGCATTGTAGTGCAATGGCAAAGGTCTTTTAAAAGAAAAAAAAATGAAATAACTCATATCCAGACTCCTTCAGCAGCTGCTTTGGGAAGAGATACAAGAAAAAAGAAAATTGTGTAATAACCAGCCTATCTAGGAATCAACTAGAGATGTAAATGCTCTGAGTCTACCACCTAGAACATTGCTGGTTTGCTACAGAGAGAAACATGGGTTTGTACATGCTATAAATCTGTGTCTAGCAAAATTTGCTTCTGTGAGCTGTGGCAGTGGGCAGACAGACTGAAGGGACACATTCTGCAGCTCTGTAGTGTCATGTACCAGGTGTGTGAGGAAATGGCTGAGCTTAAAAATCGAGGTTTTCAGTAAAAGAGGTGCAAAATACCTTATCAGATGCTAGCAAAACTCTTAATGAGATTCTGCTCCTTCAAGTATGGGAGCCTTGTGAAATGTTGGTTCTTCCATCACTAGTTACAACCCTGTAGCAAAAATGACATATCTGGTTTTTGTGTGTGTGTCTGTAGTTATTACCCTATTGTTTTGTAGCCTTAAATGGGACTTAAGTTTTCATGTATTGTCTGGTTTTATTCAGTCTTAATTCCTTTGAGTTTAGTTTTTTGGAGGGTTCCAGTTATTGATGCATTGAAGACTATCATGGACAGAGGTTACCAAAAAAGGGTGTGACTTGGGAGTGGAGTAAATTTAGCACATCCACATTTTATTAAATTTATGACTCATAAAATGCTCAATATTTTACAGAATAGCCAACTGACCCTCATTTTACTTGTGCTGATGGATGTCCTGAAGTTTTGCCAAATAGTTTTGGAATTATATCCTCCAGAAAATGTTATTGCCTATTAAAAGCTTGAATGTGACCTTTTCTCCTTTCTCTTTTGTCTGACCTCGTTCTCTGGACATATCCCATATTGAAATTCCTTTTTTTTCCTCTGTCCATTTGGCAGAAGGATTCCACCTCCTGCACACCCTCTGTTGTGTTTTAGTAGATGTGAAAATAGACAGTTTTGCATGCAGCATCATCTTCAGAGTGACATCTGTCTTTGTATATGATCTTTGTTTCTGCATCTGGACAATCTGATACTTTTAGACAGGATATTTGTAATAAGCTTCAGCTCTTCAGTGAAAAACTGCTTAATTGTTAAGAGAGGGGTTTTTTGTTTAATCTTGTTATGAAATGTTGCTTTTTGTTTTGTGGGTGGTTTTTTCCATACAGCTGTTGATATTGTAAACTGCACATTTGCAGGGACACATGTGTCTGCAGCATATGAAGCTGTCGGCTTCTTAGTAGTTTTTCCTGTTTATGGACTGGAGAACATTTCAGATGGAGAGGAGCAGCTGGAGGGAGAGCAATGTCAGCATACCCTACTGGGATTTTGATCACACTAAATTCTGTTAATAAAATTCAGGGTCTATATATCAACATAGAATAACTTGGAAATGTTATATAAACATTTTCCAGTGAGGACTAAGTGTCTGTGAGATGCAACTTAAAAGGTATTATCTTTCTTTAAATCTTTTCAATTCAGAACTGCAAAAAAGCCAAGGTTTTCCTAGCTTCACTGGCAGATTTTAAAAAACAAAGATTTAGGAGTCCTTTTTGGTAAATGTTAGAGGTAATACTTTTAATCATGAGCTAAGTCAAATCTATGAAAATAACCTTTAGTGCTGGTTTTAAAAATTACAGCACTAAAGATAGGTGGGCTTAGAGCAAACTCTGTAGGTCGGGATATGCAGATGTTCTTTCCAGAATGACATCTGCACTCACCTGACCTGTCTCCTGTTACAGCAGCTGCGTGTGCAAACAGAGGGAGACCTGGGGTCTGTGTTCCTCCTCTGAAACTGTGTGTCCGAGAAAATCAAATAACTATGTGAGGAGAGAATAACACCTTATATAATGCTCTGCTTCTCTTACTCACTGCCTAAGCAGGCTCATTTGGCCACTTCATGGCTTCCCCTGCCTGCACGAATGTGGTTTGTGGATTGCAGGAAATAAGGAGAAATGAAAGAGCTGGCACAGGGAAAATTAATAAGCGTACACAGAGGGGTTGTAAACTGTTCAAGGCACTGGTGGCCGTGCATATGAATAAACAGGTACAAGAGGTGAAAAGGGGCTTCTTTAAATTTTACATCCTAATCTAGCAATTTCATTTGTGGTCAAGGGACTGCACAAATACACAGGGCAAGTTATGCACATCTGATTTCAGGACTGTTAGTGCATTAGGTTTCTGAAAATAAAAATAAAGCAATTTATATGAAGCTCAAACAGTGTTCCTTATGTAATTCATCTTCTGCAGGCATCTTCTTTCTTTCAAACATGTTGAAACACAATATATTTTTATTAGTTACCCTGTCAACTAAAAAAAAACAGGCCTGATTTCTATTTTATTGTGTTTTTCCTCCAAATGCATTTTGCACATTTTGTTAAATGCTGTCAGTAGTCACTTTCTGTCCAATTTGAATAATTTTTTACTCTAAAACCACAGGAATTAGAACCTTCAACTTGCTTTTTTAAGACATGTAGATAAACAGATACAGCTGCATATATAATTTTTTCTATATGAAGTTTTCCAGATGAGCGGTTGATATTTTTAATAGTAAACTTTAAAAACTCTAGTTGCATTCCTTTTTAGGCTAATTTTGTAAGGTTTGGTATATGAAAATATATTTACAGAATGCTAAAGTAGGTTACAATTGCCTTTGCATTTCTTTCAAAACTAAAATTGGCCATCTTTTTGTGTAGTACCTGGCTTGGGGTCTTTTTCACACATAGGATATCCAGTGCTATAATATGGTTGAGGAATGCAGATTTTTACCTCAACGCAGTGCAATCATCCTCAATTCAGAATGTCTGCATGATTTTTTCCAAATAGCCCATCTCCTTTCTATTTTGGAGTGGAATATAAAAATAATCTTCTCTGAAACCTTGGTTGATCTCCTCTCTGAATGTATGATGAAAATATATTTACAGAATGCTAAAGTAGGTTACAATTGCCTTTGCATTTCTTTCAAAACTAAAATTGTCCATCTTTTTGTGTAGTACCTGGCTTGGGGTCTTTTTCACACATAGGATATCCAGTGCTATAATATGGTTGAGGAATGCAGATTTTTACCTCAACAATGCAATGCAATCATCCTCAATTCAGAATGTCTGCATGATTTTTTCCAAATAGCCCATCTCCTTTCTATTTTGGAGTGGAATATAAAAATTATCTTCTCTGAAACCTTGGTTGATCTCCTCTCTGAATGTATGAGGTTAACATTTAATTACAATTCTGTGCATGAAGCAAGAAGTGAACATAGCATTTAGTTGTGTGATCTTGTTTCCACTTGAGAAAGGGAAAAGTAAAACTCAAGTTCTGTTTGAGTGAGGCATCCTTAAACTGTCAAGTACTTCAGTTAAGCAACAGGAGAAAGTGAATCTACTACACTTAGAATCTAATTTTCAGAAACAAGCAGTGAAACATCACAGAAACCACTTAAAAACCTGAACCAAGCTTTTCAGCAACCAGTCTGAGTAATTTTAAATATAAATTATGTGTTCTGTCCTAGTAAGAGCCTCCCTGGAACCCACAGGATTGTTTTGAAATTCATCCATAAAGTTGAAAGTTGTTGTAATGAATTGCATTTTAATAATGTTCTGCAGGTTCCAACCAGGACCCAAAGGTTTGATTCATATCTGCCAAGCACAGAGAACACATGATAAACAGACTAAAAGATACTGATCCTCCCTGGAAGAAAATTGTTTCCATGCAGAACTTTGGTCATTTTGCACATGGCGGGAGCATTCCCAAAAAGCAGCATGAAGCATCTTTGAACTTTAACACTTTGGAGATCTCTTTTTGGTAGGTGGGAGAGCAGGGACTGAGGTAATCCATGTGCAGAGGTGCCAGTAATGTGCCTGCCATGCAGATTTTGGCAGATTACCTATACAAGGGTGAGTCACGTAATTTGCAATAAAGAATCCTAGGTGTAATTGAGGATGGAAATTCTAGATGCATTTCATAAAGGCAGAAAATAAAATTAAACAGGTTTAAGCATGCTTGTTTCTTGTAGGCATTGTGTGTGGAAAAAATATTCCTGTCTCCTAAACCATTGTAAATTCCAAGTATTAGGCACACAGACTACAATCTGGTGTTGAGAAAATGCATTAACCATCATTTTATAGCTGCTTTTTCATACCTGTAGCAAAAGTCACAGTGGAGGATGCCTGTGTCTAGTTCAGGCTTGTCTTTTCCATGCCTATTTGATGGCAAATCTCTTTTTCTTTGTCTGAATCAGGTTTTCTGCAGCCATTTACTCAGAGTTCTATTACTGTATAAGTGTGTTCAGGCCTCACGTGGTTTCTTATAAACTACCCTAGCTGGGATTTGGTTGCTGTTTCTGAAGATAATTTTTTGGTCAAGCACTTTGCCATTTGGAAAGCAGTATAAGCTCAAGGAAGCAAGACTGAAGGAGTAGGCAAAGCAGGGGTTGTTTTCTTTCTTTTTATTTTTTTTAAACATGGTTACTCATTTTCAACAGTGCTTTCTGTATCAAAAGCAATTATGTTGCATCAAGCGTTAGCACTGTTTGATCTGTCAGTTTACAAGTGTATGTATTAAGCCTTCAGTAGGAATTCTTATGTTGAAACTGAAAAGCACTGAAAGGCAGAAATGCACTGTTTACTAAGACAATATCAGCTCAATATGTCATACAGAGCATTTAAGCATCTTGCAGTGTAATAAGGAATATATGTGTCTTGTCAGTTCCCCATCAGTTAAGATCAAGAGCTGGGTGACTGATGGGAGGCAGGAAGCATCTTGTAAACATTGCTGTTTTAAACACAGGCCCTCAGTTTGGAAAAGAATGGAAACAACCCCCTAACCTAAAATTATAGATTGAATTCAGTCCTGCCTTTTTTTTCTGCTGGTGGAGAAGAGGGAAAATAAAACCCTAAGAAACTATTCCACTTGTTTTTCTGTGTGCACATTTATTCTTCTTTTAAGATGGAATCTGTAACATTCCAATATCCAGGAGTTCAGGGCAATGCATCTGGAGGCAGTGGCATAGCCCAGTCTTCATTTCTACTCTTCTTGTAAGGCACTGCTGTTTTGAGTATCTCCTATTGACAACTGGAACCCTTTTATTAGTGTGAAGGTGTCAGAGCTGATCACTGACTGATGTCACAGGGTGATATTTTAATATGGATTTCTTCCTCCCTGAAAGTTTTTAACTTCAGGAATATGCAACAACTTTAGCTGTTCTAGATAAATGAATAAATAAGGATACTGGGGGAGGGATTAAAAAGTGCTAAACCCCACAGTTTCTTGACAACTTGAGTCCGTCATTGGTGTTTTCTTCTCGCCTAGTTTGGGGATGTTTGTGATAAAGCACATGAGGCAGGTACCTGTTCTGTAATGCAGTCTCTCTTGTGCTTTGTCAGTGGTGAAGAGATTGGGTTCTGAGCAGCAGAGCCTTGCGTGTTTGTCTGCAGGGATGGAGCGAGTGCCTACACCTCTGGAGGGTGGAGGGAGGGTGTGCCCCTCACTTCTGATGGGGTGTGTAGCTCAGAGGTCCTCTTGGGCCCTTCAGCATTTCAGAAAAGGAACAGCTGTGGTTCCATGCCTTTGTTTTTCCATCTGTTGCTAGCCAGGAATTTGTGAACATCCTTCTCGGATGTGGATCTTGCTGAGGTTATTCGTGTCTTTGTCACCTCCCAGGCTGAAATACTGCAATCCATACTTGGAGTAAATGTTCCTAAGTCTCCCGAGCATTTAGTGTGGTGTGTACAAAGCAGTGGCATACTTCCCAATGGGTTTAATCAGCATGGGCTTGATTTTTTCAGATAGCTTTGAGCCCTTTAGCTCTGTGATGAATTTGCTGAAAGCTGCAGGTGTGTTGTATCTCTGAAAATCAGGTCTTGGGAACACACTGAGCTCATGTCTGTTACTCTCCTCTGGCTACCTAACTTGTTCCAGATGCTCCTTCTAGGCAATAGCAACTAATAGAGGAAAATGCTACTCTAGGCAGTGGGAGAATAATGAAGAAAAAATGTCCCACCCCTTGGCCCAGAATTCATATGAATTGCAGGAGGACGCTGTGTTCTGTGTAATCTTGTTTTTGCATCTTACCCACACAACAGATGTCAGCTGCAGGTTGGGTCTTCTGCCATGAGAAGACAAGCCTGGACCCACATCTTGGATGGGTGGGGGAAACATCCCTCTTTGGTGGATGAAGGAAGGGGTTTCTAGTAAGAAAACACGCTGTTCCTATAGCATCCAGCCTGATGAACTTCCCTGGCTTCACAGGCTAGCAGTAGGAATTCCTGTGGCCCACTTCTATCCATAGTCAGGGGTTCAGATTCCTCAGCAGCCCCACTACAGCCCTTCAGTAGGTCTTGGCTTCTGCTGACTCCATGTGCTGAAAGGACTCAGGGCAGGATCTGGTGAAGCAAAGGGAGCATCCAGTGTGGGGCAGGAGACAGCAAGATAGTTCCTTTCAGAGATGGGATATTACTGGACTGGTTATCACTTGCATCCCAAGAATAAAAGTGGCTTAAAACCTCCTTTTGGAGGGAAAGGTGTTTGCTCTCAGACTGAAGAGGTTACACTTCTGGTTTGGTAGCATACTGAGCATTCATGTCCTTCTCTATCCCTCGGTCCAGGACAGTTGTCTCAACAATTAAAGGAGCACATGCAGCGGATCAGAAGATCCATATCAAGGTCTTCCCAGGAGCAGTCCTGAGCTCAGATGTGTTTATTTGCCTGTGAGAACATGGGTCTTTGTGCTGATGATGCACGAGCATCCCCCATACCTGTCTGCCAGCGGTACCTCCTGCTCCCAGCAGTCCCTTTCCCTTTCCTCTTGCAGGGCATGGAGCACATTCCATTAAGTTCTTCCAAACAGTCTCTCTGTGCCTCATACCTAGTAAGATCACAGAATGGTTTGGGTTGGAAGGGACCTTAAAGATCATCTTGTTCCAGCCCCCTGCCAGGGACAGGGACACCTCCCACTATCCCAGCTTGCTCAGAGCCCCATCCATCCTGCCCTTGAACACTTCCAGTGATGGGGCAGCCACAGCTGCTCTGGGCAACCTATGCCAGTGCCTCACCACCCTCAGTGAAGAATTTCTTCCTGGTACCTAACTTAAACCTACCCCCTTTCAATTTAAAACATTCTTCCCTGTGTCACTACATGACCTTATAAAAAGGCCCTCACCAGCTTTCTTGGAGACCTCAAGATCTCAAACAGGAAGAAATTTCTGAAAATTTCCACCCTCACAGGCAGGAAGATTGTTTGGCCGTGCTGTGTAGGGGTTAGGGGTAGCTTAGCCATGGTATGACTCTTACATTAACAGTGGGGCCATTTTTTAAACCTAGTTACAGTCCTTAAATGTAATCCATGTGCAACAGTCCTTGTTCCCATGGGGAAGAGGGGGAAAAAAAAGAAGAAAAATAAAAAGGAAAAATAATTAGGAATGTAAATATACATATTGTATCCAGAGATGCCTCTTGCCTGGAGGCATAAAGGCCCTCACCAGCTTTCTTGGAGACCCCAAGATCTCAAACAGGAAGAAATTTCTGAAAATTTCCACCCTCACAGGCAGGAAGATTGTTTGGCCGTGCTGTGTAGGGGTTAGGGGTAGCTTAGCCATGGTATGACTCTTACATTAACAGTGGGGCCATTTTTTAAACCTAGTTACAGTCCTTAAATGTAATCCATGTGCAACAGTCCTTGTTCCCATGGGGAAGAGGGGGAAAAAAAAGAAGAAAAATAAAAAGGAAAAATAATTAGGAATGTAAATATACATATTGTATCCAGAGATGCCTCTTGCCTGGAAAGCTGATGTCTATAAAAGGCTTACAGGCAGTCTGCTAAAAGTAGTAAATATTAGTGGTCCCATTAGTGGTCCCATCTTACAGAGAAACAAGGGGCTTTCCTGTGACGTTTTTAGATTTTAAGAAGAGCAAGGAGCTGTTGATGGGCTACCTTTACTCTTGCTATGAGCCTAAAACGATGTGAGTTGTAATGGACAGAATAGAGAATATCTAAAATAAATCCCCTCATAGCTCTTCTTCAGGTCTAGATTAGAGAAGAGCTGAGGTGGAAGGCAAGTCAATTTATTGTCTGTGTTTCTCTAGCCCTACTCCAGTCTCTACTGCTGATCAATTATAACAGCAGTAGCAGATTGCATGTCAGGACATCTTTGGAAGTGAGAAATTAGAACTGTTGAGGACTACTTCACAGATGTGCCAACCCAGGAATTAAGTGAGAATTAGACCTAAATAATATGCCTGGTCTTAAGAACTCACTTTGCATTAGGTTTTTTTATTTATTTTTTGATATGGTGTCAATGGGTTAAAAGTGAAGCAGTACTAAACTATTCACAGGATTTCACAGAAATTTTGAGGGTATGTCCCCAGCAAAATGGTTGTCTTGTTCACTAGGTAGAAATACAGCATTTAAAGCAAAACCAGTGTCATTTCATTCCTCTAATAAAAAATAATGAAAAAGTATTTATACACATCTATTCACTATGGGTAGTGAAGACAGAAAATGAAACACAGTGCTCTCAGTGGCATTTAGGAACATGGAATTTATGATGTGCTACAGTTCCTTGTATATTGTGTTTATTGTGTTTCACAATATATGGTGGTCTCACATTTCCATCAGTGTGCCTTAATGCCTCACATGCCTCTGGTGCCAAAACATCTCACTGTGGGTTATCCACAGGCTATGCTGGATTTACAATTTCCTATTTCACCTTCGTAAGCAGAATGTTTTCTGTGCCTGGATAGATAAACGAGCACATCTTGCAGTAAAAATTTTATATGGGAATTCCTGGAGCAACCAGCACAAAAGCTGTGGCGTGCTATACAATTAATGATAAGATTTGGGCTTTCCATTTGTGTTGAATTATGAAAGGAAGACTGAAATCCCTTTTCTTAACATAAAATATTTAAAATCAAGCATTTATTATGCCTTGATTTGATAAGGCTACTTACCAGCCTAGACATGTTTGCACACAGCAGTATCTTCTCATTTAAATTCAATCACAGTCACAAAACAAGGCTGGCTTAGACTAGCTGAAGATATAAACTTCATTTTCATCTCATTAAGCCACCTGGAAGCAACAATCAGTGAGTATTCCTGACGTCAATGGTCTCTCTACTTCATTAAAATGTTAATTTCATGGCTTTAATTCCCTTTGTAAAACGTGCTGCTGCAGGACACTATATGCAGATTTATTCTGAAGCAGACAAATCTGCATGCCATATTCCTTTTTAGTGCCTTAGGTTTTCTTTGGATTTTTATTTTTAGCCATCCCTATTTTTATAAACTGCTGTGAAAAGATGATCACCATAACAACCAAAAAGTAAATATTTTCTTAAAACAGCCCTTTGAGAATGTATACTTAAGAGTCAGGAATTCAGGGCATCATGCATTTACTGGTATTTTGCTCTGCTGTTCCCTTTTTCAGTCTTTAAAAATGAGACAGGTATTGTTACTGGCTGACATTTTCAGACATGGATCATGAAGGGAAAGCAATGTGTGGTAAATCAGAAGCAGCTACGTAGATCAGCTATAGCATCAACATTTTTAGTTGAGGTTCTGCTTAATGACAGAACAAAATGGTGGTCTTTTAGTTTTGGAATCCTTCCTTGATAATAAGGACGTCCTCAGCATTTAGTCATCTTCATCTTGCTTTAGGGGACACATTTCTGGTTGTGTACTTCAAATTTGTACGTCATAGTTTGAGTTCAACTGTTGGCAGTAGAAGTGTGTCTTCAGTGCAGGAAAACAAGAGAAGGTAATTGTTCATCTGGTCTTTTCCCCTTTTATTGCATGCAGTTCTTTTTAAGAGTACAAGCACTCCTGGGTATTTTTCAAAGTGCTGAGTAAATGATCATTGTGTGTTAGTGTGCCTGTGGCATCTCTGGATGGATGAGCTGTTTGCTCCTGCTGCAGATGGTCAATCCAGACCTCAGGCTCTCAGGACCCATGGCTGTGGAGCTGCCTGGCTCAGGAGTGCCCTGCTCTCCCCTGGCTGATCCTGTCACTTCAGGTGCTGTACAAATCCTGGCATGTGGTGCCAGGGGCCTTCTGTGCAGGACCTTGGGCAATGTATAGGGTCTGCCTGGTGTTAACCTGGCTGGAAAGGGCAAAGCAAATACAGTAAATCAGGGAGGGCATCCTTGCTAAGCACTGGACATATCCGAAGTTAAACTCTGAGAGTCTCTGTGGGATTTCCCTGCTGCTTGCCCCAGGAGGGTGTTCCTGATAGGTAATTAGGAGCAGGTAGTTAATTTGGCCTCCTGGCTGCCCTGAGACTGCAGTGAGAGCAGTGGAGATGTAGCTTTATCAATCTACTGCTGTGTACCTCTCTGCTGCTTCTCTGAAGATGTGTAGCACAGGGAGCCCTGTAGAAATGCACCCTGCAATTGTAACTGAGAAGTAGCCAAAATAGCTTCAAAGGTGTGAATAAGTTAGCGTTCCAGACTTCTATAGTTTCCTATTTCAGATTAAGATAATTTACCAGCAAGTCTAAAAACATGTTGGTACCTAATTTTTCACTCTTAGTGTCAAGGGAGAAGTTTTTTGAAAGTCAGTGAAGACAGATGGACAGTAGCCAATTCATTTCCATCTTGGGTCTCTTGCCTACAATGTTATTTCATCACAGGCAGTGCCATAACTCAATGTACTAGTCACTTTAAAATGCCAAAATGTGCCAGGGTTTTACTCTATGGATAGAATTATTCATTCATGTCTGCAGTTGGTGAGTGGAGTGATACTATGACGACTTCTCAGATCACAGGCTGATCTAGAAAAATATTCCATTTGTAACCTGAGACATTAGCTGTTACTGCAGCAGTGTACTTACTCTTCTAACATTGTGTTTTGATTTGTCTTACAAAATCTCTTATAAGCTAATAAAAAAATTTATCACTTTGGTGTGCAAGCCACTTAAACGTGAGTTACCACAGGTGCCTAGACAGTTGTCATCAGATGGACAAATGAATTTTGTTGTAGCTTGAATATTTGAAAGGCCATTTCTATGACAGAGCAACACAGTTAATGTTGCTGTGATCACTTAAGAACTCATGACTGTGGATTGACATGGCATTGGGAGAATAAAAATAAGAGGTCTTACTGTTTGGTTTGCATTTCTTTTGTCTCAGACACTAAGTGTGTGTAGTTCCAGAGATATTCATGCTATAATTGTTTATTGTTTGGTGTGTTTATTTGTTTTAGTGCTCCTGGAAGCAGGGCAGATGGAAGAGTTGGTGGGAGGTAGTTTGTGTCACCATTGCTTAGGCAGCAAATACACTGAGTGGTGGACTGTAGGTTTCAGCATTCCATGCATTCCATGTTTCAAAAAATATGTCTAAGCTACTGAAGTTCTCCTTGGCTTATGTTTGGCCAAAGAGAGAAAGATTTCAACTAGAATTACCTCTTAGGGCTGAACTATCTTTGCTCAGCCAAGCTACACTGGATTTTTCATCACCCACCCCATTGTTTATTTTTGGGAGACTAACTGGCAGTTCATCATCCAGCAGCTCTTGAAAAGCCTGACTCTTCCTCAGAAGAGAGATTATGCTCTTCAGATAAACTTCATCTCTCTCACCACCTTTATTGACCTGCCGTGTGACCCAATGGCAACTTCTTTGTTCCTCTTTCTGAGGACAGCCTTTTCCCTTCCCACTGGGATGGACCTTGGCAGACATCCATGTGCACCTGGCTGGTGAAGACATCAGCAGAGCCTCCCTGCAGGCAGCTGAGAGTTTTACATCAGGGGCTGGGTCTCTTCCTTGGCCCTCATTCCTCCAGAGCAGAGGTGTTGGTGTGTTCAGTGGTGTTCAGGCAGTCTCCTGTCCTTTCCCTCCTGCCTGAAGCCCTCCACAGCTGTTTGTGTCCACAGGCCAAATGTGAGTGGGAATAGCAGTGTTCCCCTGAAGGCTGTGCAGATGGTGTGTAGCTTGGCCATGGGCACTGAGGCAGAATTTAGCAAGGCTAAATGTTGTTTGCAGTGAGCAGGGTTATGTTCAGGAGCACTTGAGGGAAAATAGCAACGTTCTGCTGAGGAACATGGAGTTTTCTGGGAAACTCTCCTCCCAGTGTGAGTGTTTCCCATCTGTTTGCTGTTCCTATACACCTTGGGATCTCCCAGTGGAGGAAGCTGTGGAATAAAGATTTTTGTGATGCCTTTTGTGCTTTCAGTGGTAAGCCATAGGGGAGCAACATGCAGATAGAATGATTGTTCAGGTAGTTTTGCGGGAAACTGTTTCTGAACTAAAATGTCTTGGGTGTGGCAAAGGGTATTAGTGGAAAACATTGCTCAGAAGGATTTTCTGTTGTGACACATAGTTTCTCCCGTTAATTAAGCATTGTCCTCTCCATGCACTGTGTGAAATTTAGGGGGCTACATTTTTCCTTGAGTTAAAATATTTAAGGAAAACAATTGTGTACTGACAACAATGGGCTTTTTAAATTGCAGGCCATTTGTTTCTGTAATTCCTATGAAATAAATTCAACTGCCTAAGTTGATTCTATTCATTGTGGTTTAGTTATGTACATACTCATATTTGTGTTAAAAAACAATGTTAAAAACATTAGTGCTGAGTGCTCTCAAAGCTTTCTAGCATGCAGTGCCAGTGGAGTTAAATGTTCCACTGGAGTTCAGAAATGGAAGCTTATACCAGATGTTTTTAGGAAACCAATTTTAGACTTCTGTTCAAAGATGCCTCTACAAGAAGGATTTACAACATTTCTCATCTGTGACTTCAGCTGCCAGCATGGGTTTGCCTTCTGATCAGTATAAAAACCAGCAGACCCTGCTGTACACGTCTTTAATGGAAGGTACAGAGCACAGAGGATGACCCTACACCTGGTTGTGTTTGCCTGAGCAGAGAAGCATATTGGCTCAGCATTGGGCCATTGCTTTGGGATAAATGGCCTCTCTCAGTCTCGTTCTTGTGACACTGAGACCAGGTCTGAAGATGAACCACTGGCCTGTATGTGACTCGCTGTCATTGCAAAAAGAATTCAGTTTTTACTTCTCTGGTTGCCAGTGAAAGTACAAGATGAGTGCCCAAAATTCACTGTCCATCTCAGCACAGGAATGACTATCCAGGCACTCCCAGCAGTCTTTGTTCATTTTCATTTAAGGAATTGACTTTAGAGTAATTCTTCTAAGCATCTCTATGAATAGCAGTAGCTGGGAAAAGACATTAGCAAATCGTTTTATCACTGGAGACAGATCTTTTTTTGCAGTGCATTTAAAATTGCTGCAATTCCTCATGCATCCATAAGGCCATGCTGTACTGTGTTTCCATACGTCCCGTGGTATGTAGCATCCCTTTCTGTTTTCTGTGGCATTGTCATGACAGCTTCTGTTGGTACAGCCATTCTCACATCACCATAACTGAGCTGCAGCTGAGAAAATTGTTCAGTGCCTCCAGCAGCCACTGTCAGAGGAAGCTCATTTGCTCCTGGACCTCCCTGTGTCTGTTTTCTGCAGGGCACTGCTGGGTAGAGGAGCACTTCCTTCAGTTTTCCTACCATTTTGCCAGTGAAGGGAAGAAACATTGTTTGCTCTGACACTAGAAATGTACTGTAGGATAAACAGCTCATGTCCTTCACCTTGGCTTGAGTGAAGGGAGAGGTAGCAACTAGCCCAGTGTTCTGTGGGGTCCAGTGCCACCAGGATGCCATCAGAAGGATGTTTGGTTTTGCAAGAAGAATGGATTGGGCAGCTTTTTATTTTTATTTAGGAAAAAAAAAAACAAAACAGGAGACATTCAGCCATGGGTACCTGTAGGGCCATCCCTTCTTAAAGAAGTGCATCCTGGTCAGGAACAGTCAGTCCTGCAGTCAGTTCCTACAGGTAGGAAGGGCTGGAGGGGTCTGCACTGGTTTTCCTTTCTCCTTTCATAGTAGCTGGGAGGGTACTTGTGTTTTGCGAGGCTTCTCTGCATGAGGAGGATCCAAAGGCCATTAGACCCTTCAATGTTATGGCTCATTTCCTTCAGAGGAGCTCCACCAAGTAGCTGCAATGGGGTTTGGGTCTGATCCTGTGTCATTAGGGAGGAAAGAAACTATATAATCATTATCCTGTTTAGAAAGTTTAATCGCAGCCTGCGGAGGGATGGCAGTGTTTTATCTGACAAATATGTCACTGTCTTTCATCAGTTGATTATAATCATCTTGGAAGTTCCAGTGTGTCTGTTTTTCCCTCTTCTTTTTTGCTATCGTGTTTTGTTTAACTTTCCCTAATGAGCCCAGTGAAAAGCAATTGTTCTAAATAAATCATGTGCGCTACAAAGCAGTATATCACAATTAGGTTTCCATTATACTTTAATTAGGCATTCCATTATTAAATTGATGTCTTTGGCTTCTTGCAGGTCTCAGACTAATCCTGAAACAAATTCCTCTTTGTGGATAAATATTAGTCAGTCGTAATTAAAGAGTATTCATTGGCGTTGCGGCTTTTCATTAAATCCCTTTCTGATTAAGATGGCTCCCCCAAGTACTGGGCTGATTAAATTTAACAAGATTTGTTCACTTGTGTGTATCATGGTCTGGTGGAAACTGTTTTAGCACCAGGGGATTGGGAACTATAGGTTCATATCTTGGTGCAGACAGCCGTGGGTCTAAATGCCTGTTTTGCGCAGTGCTCTAGACTCTTGTTTCAGGGGGCTCTATGGTTTGTGTGGTCAGCCAGCAGTGGAAAAAAAACATGGAAATTGAATTAGCAGTGTTAGAGTTGAATTTCAAAGGGCTAAGTTACATCTAGAGGGTTACAATAAAGAAGGGAAGATTAAAGTATGTTCGAGGCTCTGTTTTCTTGACTCTTTCATGACTAGGGCTTTGCTGCTGAGTTGAAACCTGAGTGCTTTTCTACCCCAAACCATTTTCTCTCCCTGAGGTGTGTAGATGAGCTCATTTCTATGTAAATATGTCTCAGCTGAAAATTCAGATAGGAAAACAGATGCTTCTGACAGAAGTTCCTCTAACAGCAGAGAATGAAATGTTTTCAGAGCAAAATCCTTGTCCTGGGTTTCAAAATCAAGGTCAGACTGAAGCGTTGATATGGCTTTAGTGTATATATCCATTGGAGAGAGCTTATAAGCATCACTATTTTCTGTGTGCTGAAATTATGCCTTCTTGTGGAACTGCTGGTGCTGTTCTGCATTCCTCCTGCTTTGTACACAGAAATGAAAACAAACCACTGTGACCAAGAATGGCAATAGCACAAATCAGTGAGGCGTGCAAGAGATCGGCTCAGGACATCTGCAGAAGCACTCCATCCAAATATTTGAGGTGGCAGCTAGCAGGTGGTTTTTTCAATATCCAGTTCATATTCTATTTTTGGTGCAGGGTACATTTTCATTTAGTGTTTTGGTTTGGGATGGGCCATATTTGTAATATCAAATATCTCAAAATGCGTTTTCAGTGTCGTGTACCCCAAATGTAATGGCACTGGGTATATCATCTAGCCAGTCTGTCATGTTTCATGGAATCAGAGTCACCCTTGATTCCTGACAGCTCTTCCTGGGCTGCTGAGGGCTGAGAGTGATGCCTGGGACGGGCTGAAGGGGCAGGGTTGGATGGTGTCAGGTCAGTGCGCAGCTGAAGAGTTCTCTCTAGCGGTTGGTTGTGGGTAGTGAGGACAGACAGCAAAGTGCCCTGAATTAAGGAAAGGGTACTCATCTGTAGCAACTGGGAAAAGGGAGAAACACCGAGTAAGGTGAGGAAAGGAAGCTGACCTTTAAATTATAGAAAACAATAGTTGTAATGTGCTAGAAGCCAAGAATAAAATGTCTTTTCTCTAACAATCATTTATTTTCTTATTGCTGCTGTTGCAGTACAGCAGTGGATGGTGTTATGCTATTCATAGCACCATCCTTCCACTGGCCTGAAGTGAGGGGTGATGGACAGCAAGAATCCATGGAATTTCCGAGGAGATGGGGTGCACTTTGATCTCTTGATTGCCAAGCAAGAACTGCCACAGCTGCTTCCTTCTGAGTATCTGTGGTGAATTAGTTTCCTCTGGTCACAGTGACTCACACTGATTTAGCAGTGACTTTACCAAAGACAAGGCTCAAAATAAGTTGCATGCTCAGTCTGCAGGTTTGGCGAAATGTTTATTAAGGCAGTGATTAAAAATTAATGAGAAAATTGTGAGAAAATTCCTACTTTACATGCTGACAAATCCTAGAAGTATAGAAAAGAAATGGAAGCATTTGAAAAGAGTATGAGCAAGGGGTTTTGGAAGAATTGAGGGAATTAAATAACATTTAATAAGAAGACCAGGGAGATTGGGAAGTATAACCTCGTTAACCCTTGTATTTTAATTGGGATCCCAAAAGCCTTTGTATGCTGTTGTACAACAGCATGGCAGTTTATACATACTGCTACTGCTTGCATCTTTAAAAATGTACCACTTTTCTTCTCCAGAAATTCCAGGGTTTAAGCCAGCTCCATTGTTTACCTAGCAGAAACATCCTGCAATGTTGAGCATCATTGGTATGACAGTTGTGTATGTAAACTGTTCCAGAGTGTTTTGCTTTACTGTTAACTCAGTGAGACCAGTCAGAAATGGCAGTGGAAATTGCAGATACAACAGCTGGATTCTGGTAGAACTGGATTACTTCAAATAGGAATGTGTTTTCTGTTGTAGAGATTGATGCTTAATTTCATCTGCATTGGGGAGAGATTGTTCATTCAAGTAGACAGCAAAGAAATGTACATTCATACAGGGCTGGATTATTTATTTCCCAGATTCCCAGGGATTTGAAATGTCCAACAAGTAACAGAAAAATTAGGTGAATAGTCTGTTATTTTATAGATAAGTATAAGCTCTGTATGTCTGTGTATGATTTATTTTAAGGGTATCTGGTGTCTTATTTTTGCTTAATTGTAATGATACTTAGCTTTCCAGAAATACCTGGATGACTAGTTAAGCATTTTTTAAAAATAAAAATAACTCAGCCATTTCCTAATTTAGGTACATTTGCCTGCCTAGCAAGACATCTTATTGTAACATGGTAGAGTACACATGATGTTTTTTGAAAAGATTTCACTGGAGTGTAGCAAATTATCTTCATTTCAAGCAGAATTGTGATTCTCATCTGAGCTGGTTGGCTGTTTGCCAGGAAATGCATGTTTGAGCTCAGAGCAGTTGGAAAGTTGCATACCAGTGTGTCAGTGTATCTCTGTTACATAAAACATCATTTTTCTGTTTGAAAAACCAGTGGTGTCCTGTAAGCCTAGAAACAGCAATGTCTTCTTCTACCTGTCTTGTAACATACCTGTGAAAACCAAATCCCCTATGTGTGTGTCAAAACTTGTAGCAGGGGAGGCTGGGAGAGAGCAAATATGCAGGCAAGGGAATAAACATGGCATTTTTGTTATCTGAATTTGATAAATATAGTTTGGGAATGATAGAGTAAAGAGTGGTGAGTCAGTTTTGCCTGGTCATCTCCAGTGACTGAAAATAACTTGTTATTCCAACCCTTTTATCCCTTCATTCCTTTCTCTCCACATATTTTTATGTTTTATTTATAGCTCGGCCAGCTTTTCCTTTGCAATTTGTAAAATAACCCTTCAGAGTCAGGGAGGGAAGACTGAGGAGCAGCAGCTCCTGGGCAGTCTTGTGGATAGAGCCACTGGATCATTCCCTGTTGCTGTGGCTGGATCCCCCCTTTCCTGCACATCCTTCTTCATCTGCACAGAGATTCATTCCTCTTTTAACAGGCAGCCTCGGTTCCTGAAGTCATTAATGGGTTTGTGCTGACAGGAGCCACGTGAGGTGTTTCAAACCAGCTGGCTGTGACTGTGACAGCAGCAGGGTCAGAGGCCTCAGGTCTGGAGAGGTGGGAAGGCTGAGTTTTCTCAGTGAAACCTCAGTGGAGGCTGTAAGCTGTCCTGAAACACATGAAATCCACCAGCACGACCCATACTTGCATGTATCCTGCAAAGCACAGCTGTGTAAACAATGCTTGCAATAATTCTGAGCTAAATCTTCTGTGTTTTGCCTCAATTCCCGTGCCCAGCATTTTTGTCCAGTTTAATCCACAACCTACGGGTCAGTTTAGCACTTCTTAACTTGCAGATCGGGAAAAGACACTTCTTGACCTACTCTTAGGTCTTCCACAGTACTGACTTTTTACAGCATAACTGGACTAATCCATATTAAACCATCTGATTTGGTCTGGAGAGGAGGAAAGGAGCTGGCAGGCTTGACTGCAGTCCTCCTTATTAATTTATCAATGGAGAGGGCAAGGGGAGAGGTGTGTTCAAGCAATAAATGTGAATCATAAAATCACAGAATGGTTTGGGTTGGAAGGGACCTTAAAGATCATTGGGTTCTAAGTGCTCTGCCATGGGCAGGGACATCTTCACTAGATTCAGGTTTCTCCAATCCCCATCGAGCCTGGCCTTGAACACTTCAAGTGATGGGGCATCTACAGCTTCTTTGGGCCAATGTGAGCCAGTGCTTTACCACCCCCACAGCAAGGAATTTCTTCCTAGTATCTAATCTAACCCTACCCTCCTTCACTTTAAAGCCATTCCTGTTTGTCCTGTCACTACTTGCCTTGTTAAAAGTGCCTCTCCAGCTCTCTTGTAGCCCCCCTCAGCTACTGAAGGTGCTCTAAGGTCTCCACAGGGCTCTTCTCTGGGCTGAGCAGCCCCAACTCTTTCAGCCTGTCTGTAGCAGAGATGTTCCAGCATTCTGAGCATCTTCATGGCCTCTGCTGGCCTTACTCCAACAGGCCCATGTCTTTCTAATGCTGGGGTCCCACCAGCTGGATGCAGCACTCCAGGTGAGGTCTCACTAGTGTGAAACAGGGAGAGCTTTCTAATGCTGGGGATCCCACAGCTGGATGCAGCACTCCAGGTGGGGTCTCACTAGTGTGAAACAGGGAGAGAATCCCCTCCCTGCACCTGCTGGCCACAGTGCTTGGGATGCAGCCCAGGATGCAGCTGGTGGAGCCAATGAACAGACACCAGCCTGGGGTGTGAGAATCTCAGGCTTTGTCACAGGTAAGAATGGAAAAACAAGAAGCTAGTAGGAATGTTAGTACTAGATGCCTGTGTATGGACTTACTGAGACCATTTTGGAAAATTCTGCTGGTTCCAGCACCCATGCTTTGAAAAGTATATTGGAATATTAGAAGAGATTGAGAGAGCTACTGAAGGGGTTTGAGCTCTAAAAGCCATGTTTCATATTGAGATCTCAGCAATTAAGTAGGTTTAGTTTGTTCAGGAGCAACTTGCAAGGTTGACAGATCATACCACCACTTACCTCTGTGAGCAGACAGGTCTCTAATTTAGCCAAGTTACGTGGTCAGGAAGTAGAAGTACAAAAATAATGCACACAGACACATGCACGCCCCCCTGATTAATGAGGGGAACTGCTTGTCTCATGGTTAAAAGCTTTAGGGCAGTGGGGGATGTCTGTCTCACCACATCCCATGACAGAACCGAAAGCATTGTGCATAAGCTCCTGTGTCATTCGGGAGATCAGATTAGATGATGATAACATTCCTCTGGTCTTAGAATAATTAAATGAGGTATTTACAAAGATTTCAAAGTCAAATCTGATCTCCTTCCCCACCTCCGCCCTCTCAGCAGCTTCAGTTAGTGGTATTGTTTACATATTAATGAGATGTAGCATCAGGCTGCAAAACTATGTGATTTAAATATATTTAGCAACAGAATTAAGCACATGTAATGGTTGCTGATAGCCGTGAGGATGTCCTTACATCTCTTGGTCTCTGTACTGTCTGGGATGGAGGTACCTGGTATGGGATCCCAGTAGTCCTCTGCTCCTGTATGCAGCACCCAGAGCACATTTCCTTCCTGCTGGGCAGCAGAAAGCAGACAGAGCTGGCTCCCACCCTCAGGGACCAGAGGGGCAGTGTCCTTAACTCCTTACTGTCAGCAGGTGGAAGGGCTCCCTCTCTCCTTGTATCACAATGCCAGTGGAAAATCAGATAGGTACAGAAAGAATTGGTATGCAGGATCACTCTTCTCTGTTAATCAAAGCAGCATTATCATTCTGTCTTTTTTTGTTTGCTTATTTGATTGCTACACTTACCTAAAAAAGATTTCCAATAACTACTGAGTTGAAAGTGATTTAGATTAACCCCAGCTGACACCGCTGCTTTAAAGAGGGCTGCCTGAAGTTTTAAATCCTCACAAGCATGATACTTCCCAGGAGGAGCTGTAAATCCTTGAAGCTGCTCCCTCCTGATACTGTGTTCTCAAAGAAAAATCACTCAAATCTTGCGAGCCAAGACTGTAATATTTCCCAGTAAGCAGTTTTAGATAGCTTTTGTTTTAATGTCCAGAAGTATATCCGTATTTAAGGCTAACATAAAATACTCAGATATTGTATAACCTGACAAGTTTTCTTCTTTCCATCTTTTCTTTCATTATCTTGCTGATCAGTTTATTTACAGAAGTGCCAAGCCTCCTCCATCGGGTTTGCTAAGGAAATGTGAAGAGGGTGGAGGATATTAAGGCATAGGTGGGCAAGCAACAGCCAGTGTTTCATGGAAACCTGGAAATACATGAAATATCTGGAGCTGTGCAATGAAGGGACAGGTATGTCACTTTGCAGCAGAAAGCAGTTATATTGAGTGGGAGGTAGGATGGACAAGGGCCTCACATATAAGTTTCACTTTCAACAGATCAGCTAAATTTAAGAATGGATATTCTGTTGTGAGAGCATCTCTGTGAGAGCTGAGCCCATGGTGGCTCAGCAGCTCATCAGCTGCTGTTCTGAGAGGTACCCTGGTTAAGAATAGCATCTTATCTGCTGGATCAGAGCAGGGAAAGAGCCATTATAATCCTTGTGAGGTGCAAAGGAATGTCAATGATAGCCAAAGTAGGACAAATTAGGGCTGCTGAGATCCTTGGTAGGGATGGAAATGGGTAACAGCCACCCCCGTTAATGCCAAGGAGACTTGAATTCACCTTTGAGGCTGCTGAGAGTCTGAGCAGTTCATTGCATGGATTTGCCTTGGGGGCATGCTCCTTTTTAGCTCACTGGTAGTCATTTTGGCTTTCAGAGCTCCTGTTCTGAGTCACTATTTTGGCCCTGGTTTGTACAGATCCCTTAGTCTCACAGTAGCTTGCTCAGCATTGCTGGGTAGGAGCAAGCAAGTGTCCTTGTGGTTGGTGTGAGTCAGAACTGAGGAACAGACTCTGCTTGAGCTCCCAAGCAAAGCTTTAGCACAGGGAATGGGTCCATCCATCCATCCATCCATCCATCCATCCATCCATCCATCCATCCATCCAGGACCAGGGGCTGGGTCCATCCCACTTACTTGGGATTGTGCTGTAGGGCTGAGCTTCACCTCTGGTAGTTGTCTCCAGTTGTAGCTACACTGCAATATTCTCTTTGTGAATGTGTTTGAAGGAAGCTGAAAATCATTTAATCCTGCCTTTCACATTCAGGCTGGATTTTTTTCCCCTGGAATTAAAATACTGTGCTGGCATCATATTATTGAACACGCAATTAAAAGTAATTTTCAGTTTACCTGTAACATCTTTATTTTGAACCTAGTAAGAGGCTCTTGGTTGTAAATTTTTATGATAAGTGATGAGATAAAAGATGCTGGCTAGCTGTGCCAGTGTACAGTGCACATGTATTGTGTGTGAGCATATTGGGAATGTGTGCTCAGGTTTGCTGGGGCAGGGGGTTGCAGAAACTGAGCTGTACAGGGCTACCAGATGCTGTAGGATAAAAATTCTGGTTGAACAATTGGTGTAGTGAAAGAAAACATCCTCATTTTTCCTTGGAAGTGTTTTTTTAGAAGCCATGTCTTTCTCTGATGCTGGTGTTTTGGTCCTGAGCCTGGTCAAGTTCTCCCCGTGCCACCTCTGAATCTAGAGCCCAAAGCAACCAGCTGTGCATTGTAATTGCCTGAAGTAATGTCGTGTATCAAGGGACCTGAACTATAAATAACTTTGATTGGGCACAGAAAGTTCAGTAAGTTAAAGAATAGTGCTTTTGAGGCATTTTGTCATCCCAAAATGGAGACTGCCACATGGATTAATCATCGTCTGCATGTTGTGCAGTTTACAGCCGCTTAACAATAGTTAGAAATAAACTTTATATTCACCCCTGAGCACTGCAGTAAGCTTTCCTTTTCTGAGGTGCTCTTATAAAGCATAGGACAAAATATTATTCTTGGGTAGGAAGGAGACATAGTTCTACTTCTGCAGGAAGAAAGTCATGGAACTGTAAAGCTACCGAAATCAGTGTCTCCTCCCTGAGGAGCTGGGCTACGTGCCTGATGTTTTAGCCTAAATAGCAGTTTCTTAGCTTAATTAGATTTCAGATGCAAATCTCTGAACATTATTTGATTTCCTTTGTCCTTCACTCCTTCCTCAACGGGTCATGGATACTCACAGGATAAAGATGACCCCTCAGATGTCACTGAAAATATTGCAAGAAGTGTCTTGTTCTCCTCAGTTTCTCTGAGCTGTGAACAGATATGTTTGCTTACTTGTTTTTTGACCCACCAGAGATGTAGAATGATGTGGTTTCCCATGGGGGAAATTTTTTTTTCAAAACAAGCAGAAACAGGTTGTTGAAGCAGGTCTTTAAATCCAGGTGGAAAAAGCATCCTTAAGTCAGTGACTGCCCCGTGTCTTCACTTCTGATCACTTGATTTTCTGCTTGACTGGCACTTTGCTATGGATCTGAGACCCGTGTTGTTAAATATCTCCAGATTGCAGAGACAACAGCCTAACTGCACAGGGAAAGAGACAGTAAAGATGCTCAAAGGATGCAGGTTCAGAGCAGCCTGATTAAACCTAGCCTAAGGGAATTTTGTCCCTTTCTCATGAATGGTCTACCTTTGTCTGCTGTGGTGACTTTTCTTCCTTTTAGCAGATTGTCTTGTAGCTTGCCTTGCCAGGGAATTAAAGCTTCAGGCTGCCATTTGTGTGGAGTTATTAAATATGGATGAACCAAGCAAGGGGACTCCTGCATGTGAAACCTGGTATTCTGGTCATCTCTCTTTCTGATATTTCTGCTCTCTCAGATATGCTAAATATACCCTTGAAGTTTCTTTTCTTCTTGTGTAAAATACACTTTCATAGGTGAATCTTGCAGCTGGAATTAGGAGACTGGTTCCAGCTGGACACAGAGCAGGCCATGTAATCATTCTTTGCCTCAGTTTCCCCATGTGTCATGTTGAAGCAGGAATATCCACCCTCCTCTGTGCAGCTCTTTGAGCTTTATTTCTGGGTGACTAAGGAGCCATAATGTAGTCTAAACCTTCTGCAGTGTGGTGGGAAGCCCTTCTGGAAGGTATCTTGTCTGAGGAGGCTGTGGATCCATAGGCAAGGAGTGGAGGCTTTCCTGTTTCTGATCAGGAATTGAGGGGAGAAATATACCTGCATGCTAAAGACATCAGAGCAGCTCCCAGAGTGCAGGGAGTCCTGCCAGTCCTGCTTGCACAGAGTCAGAAAATCTGTGTCTTAAGCAGATCTGATGATTTATTACCTGTGGTCTGTGTGCCAGTGGCCCTTAAGTGTAAAGCCTGGATTTTTCAAGTAGTTCATGTAGCTGGCAGACTGATAGTTTAGCTGCCCAGACATGAATGACTGCAAGATGTGCAAGAAACTCATCTGGCCAAAAACTCATTTCATGAAAGTCTTTTTTTGATGCAAGGATATCAGGAAGGCTGGACTTCTCTAGCCTCCCTTTTTGGGGTAAAGTGTGTAGGTTTTATGTTCCACTAGTCCTGGGGAGCTAGGGAGGACCAGGAGGAGGGAGGCTGTAAGATATGGAAATCTCTTGGAGGTTTATGTAGCAGCCCTTCCCCTGGTTGGGCCAGGAAGTAAGGGATGGGTGTCTGTCCTGCAGGATGACTGTAAATCTGATGGTAGGAATATTTGGAATACGGGAGTTAAAATGCAAGCTGTTGTCAAAACTAAAATGTTTTGTGCTAAGGTGCAACAGGCTGGCAATTATTTCCCTTTGTAAGGGCTGAGTTTCTGAGATGTGATCAATTTTGGCATCTCTTGGAAGGAGATCTGATAGGTTTTACCTGTGCAGAGCACAGAGAGCACAGGGATTGTCTGCTCAGTTCAGAGGTGATCCCAGAGCTAGACAAAAGATGGAATATTGAGTTTTGCTCTGATAGACCTCCAAGAAGCCACATAAATCTCTTTACAACCCCAAGTAACCTACCACAAAACTGTCTGAGAGAGATTGCTTCAAGACAGCACAGTTATAAAATACTCTGAAAGGCTGAATAGGGCTTTTCCCCCTCTTGTGATATTTGGTGTTGAACTTTAGATACATCATTTTGAACATGGCCTTTTAAAGTAACTTTCTATTCTGGCCCTGTCATTTTTAGGGCTGTAAAGGAAAACTAAAATGCCAGGGAAGGAGAGGAAATGAAAATGAAGAGTGGGGCTAAAGAGTAGGTTTTGATCATCTTTGCAAGAAGTGGCATCATCTGTGAGAACAAAAGTCTTCAATTGCTGCAACTGGAGACAGCTTTTAGTCTCCAATTCTATTTTGCCCAGAGCCAGCCAGCCAAATAAAAACAGCAACATAAATCACTGCTGGCAGAACTTAGCAGTTATGCAACGTCCAGTGCACCACATGCCTATTTTTAGATCAGTTTTACACTAGCAGAATTCACTTTATGAAATCTAAAAAGAATGTCTGTTCGGAGGCTGGGGGATAAAGACAGTATTTAGAAAGTGCAAAATGTAAAAACACTTAGTACAAGGATGCTCTAGCAAGCCCTGCTTTGGCAATACTGATATCCTTTCCAAAAATGTTGGCTCAATCAGGCATGCTAATGAAGACTAGGGGGGTTTTTCATCAATAGCCCCTTGAATTTCTAATTGCAATTGCTATTTGAATGGTTAGCTGTGCTCCCTTTACCCAAACAGCTGAACATCAGACTCACATACAGTGCTCGTTATCCAAGACCAGATGTGCCTCTTCTCTCCTTTACATTTGACTTAATTCTCTTACTATTGTAATTCTGCATTAGTTTGTACTGTGTATAATCTTGTTCCCAAAGCTTTTTGTTCAGATTCAGAACAGGCAATGATTGGGAAAAGTTTGACCTTTCAGCCTTTAGATAGTCTAGCAGATGAAACACAGTCTGCATAGTTAATGTATCTCTGGGATTTCTGGGATTTCTGCCATAATTTTGGCAGTTTTCAATCGTGTCTTGAAGCAGATTAGTATCCTGACTGTTGCATGATCTGTATTGATCTTTCTTCCCCCAAACCTTTCTTCTAGGTGACAACCTCGATGCCATCCATGACATAACCGTGGCGTACCCCCAAAACATTCCTCAGACAGAGAAGCACCTTTTGAGAGGAAACTTCCCAAAGGAGATCCACTTCCACGTCCAGAGATACCCCATAGAGACAGTGCCCACTTCCAAGGAGGAGCTGCAGCTTTGGTGCCGGCAGCGCTGGGAAGAGAAGGAGGAGAGACTGCGGCGCTTCTACGAAGGTGGAAGGTGCTTCAGTGCAGCTGGGCAGAGCATTGTCCCACCCTGCAAATCCGAGCTCAGGGTCCTGGCGGTGAAGTGCGCCTCCCTCCTCTACTGGACGGTGTTCCCGCTGGGAATGCTGGCGCTGCTCTACCTGTACAGCTTTGCACAGTGGTACTTTGCGGCCATGGTCGTCTTTTTCGTTGCGCAGCAAAAGATATTTGGTGGGCTGGAACTCATTGAACTCGCTTGCCATCAGTATTTTAAAAAGCAACAGAAATTTCACGACGCGAAAGTAAAAATCAATTAGTTCCAGGGGAGAGGAAGGGTGGTTTTGGGAATGCCCTGCAAATTTTATGCACAGGGAACAATTTTTGCATGAGAAGTGTCTTTTACTATCGCCATTGTTAGACGTTTGCACATGATTCTGTGAAGAGAAAGAAAAATGTTAGTTGTTGCTACGCGTGAAAATGGTAGTTTCTAATCTCTGAATGTAGTTTCAACATTGCTCTCACAAGCAGCTAGCAGCTGCATTCTGCTGTCATTGAGAAACAAATTGCTGGATTACTGAACAATCATAAGGACATTAATAAATGTGATGTGCACTGAAGTTTCATGTAGAAACCCAAACAATTCAGCAAAGAAAGGCAGATGTATGATTTCTTTAGAGTTGGTGTGAAGTAAGCACCGAATTTGGAAAACTAGTAAGTTTTGATGGTAGATGAAAGTTGAAGGAGAAGTTGTTCTGTTTCTTTTTTCTATTTAAAATACTCAAACTTATTTTTTAGTAATATTTTTGCATAAGCTTTTCCACACACTACTGAACCTACCAACTATTCAACTATCCTGGCTTGGTCACTCAGGAGGATTTTTAAGCCTTGCAGTCTTGTGTCATACTGCAGAAAGCAGTACAGTGCTCACTCTGCCTCCATTGCTGATTATTTAATAGACCTGTGCAGCTAAGTTTTTATCTCTCACTGTTTCATACTGTTCTAGTCTCCCTGTTAGCTGTGGGAGACGTGTTCCTACTGTAGTATGCAGAGCTGCAGGATAGAGGAGCTGGTTTTTTATTGGTTTATTGGTATTTTTTTCTCACAGAGGCAAAAATAGCTGTTTGTCTCAGTAACTGGTAAATGTTTATAAAAAAGGCTTCCTTGTATCCTCATAGACATTCTTTGGTTGAAAACATTTTATTTAGCTTTCAGAATAGGCAAGATAGCTTTTTTCTTTTTTAAATTTTTTGTAATATTAATTTTGGTTTTCACATTGCTTCCTCTGGCATTTCACATGTCCATGTACACAAGCAGGAAGACTGCTTGTCTCTTGCATGTCAGACAGACCTGTTGAAGTGCAAGAGTTTTCTCCCTGGTGGTACAAGAGATGGGTTTGAGTTTTGGACTTAGCCCAGGGAAGAGCTGGGTGTGAGTTTTGGACTTAGCACAGGGAAGAGCTGCATCTTCCCTTTGCATACTGGCTTTGTTTCCTGATGACATCATTACTATTTCAACCTCCTTCGCGACTTTTGGTACTTTCCCTTATTTTCATGACATTCACAAAACCTGAAGTCTTAAACTCAGACAAGGCTCTTTGAAGTGCATCCCTTGTCATATATAATAAAAATAATGTTCATGCTTACATAGAAAAAGACAAAAACATTGCCAGCACTTTGGAGATATTTCAGGTCTTCAGGTTAAATTGTTTTGCAACCTCCAAAATTTTAGACAACTTGAACAATTGCATTGCTGCAAAACCTTCCTGACTTACTAAATATTTGTTTTTTATTGCATGAGGGCTTGTTTGAGCTGGACCCAGATGGTCTGTCTCTGTTTGTTGGGTGGTGTTGATGTGAAATGTGAAAGTCCAGAGTGCAAACTGTACCTCGTGTGCTGCGTGTCTCAAGTGTTGGGCTGCCATGGTGGATACACCTGTTTGCTCCTAAATTACAACACTAAGCATGTTGTCTAATGTGTTTGTTTTAAAGACCATTTTTTGGACAAATCACCAGCCTCTATTCAACTGTCCCTTGCAAGGTGACAGGTCTTTTTTAATCTGTGCTTATAATAACTAATTGTTTATTATGCGGAAAGTACTTGAAGCCATCTGGTTTACTCCAAATTTTTAAATCCCTTTTTTCTTAAAAATAAATAAAAGTAGGTTTATATTTAGGGTTATATTGCTTAATGATTTTTTCATGTATGTATTTGTGTACCTGACAAATGGTGTTGCATTGTCATGAGTGGAAGGAGGTCTTTTTTTAAAGCAGTTCTGTGATCTCACAGGCATGGTTGCAGCTTAAACTTCCATAGCCTGTCTTCTCTTCAGCCAATACCCTGCACATTCAGGTAACCCCCTGCAAGGGAAAGCCTAAAAACCTCATTTGTGGTTAATGCAGAGGAGACCTAAAAGGCTTCTTCCAGTCTGTCCTGAGCCACGGCTGTGCTTTCATACCAGGAGTAACCATAGCCAGCCTACTCCAATAGCCTTAACATCATCTTCAGGAATGACTTCAGAGGACAGGTTCCATGTGTTGGTGACATAAAATACCAGCTATGCTTTTCTCAGTCGTTCAGAGAACTTTGTGGTGTCATCAGATGTACCAGGAACATCAGTGTGAGTCTTGGTCATGGCACGGTTCAGGATTTATGGCTCTGTGTAATTCAAGTTGGGCTCTGAAAATGAGGTCAGTGCAATCCATCGTTGACCCTTACAAGGGATTTCCTCCCAGCTGGAGCCAAACATGTAGCCTACTGTAATGTGGTAAAAACATCCTGCAAAATCTGTAATTCATCTTCCTCCCTCATGTGTTTGGATCAAAGAGGAAGAATAATCTGCTTTTCAGCTGGTAATGTCATGTTTGCAATGCCCAACTCCATGATGCAGAGTGAGTGGTAAGTGAAGAATCCTCCTCCATGTGTTTGATGTAGATGTTTAGATTATGTGCATCATTTTTCAGATCAATTAGAAATGCAAGATGGGGAAAATGTTGAATAAAAACTAAAAGTTTTATGGATGAAGAAGCTTCATTGTTTAAAAAGTGATTAAGGAACGGGGGGGAGGATTTTTCTGTGAATGCTTTTTTTCCGTCTGATGAAAATGTAGCTTTTTAATCAAAAGGTTCTGATACAAAGATCTCTTGGAGACTACTTTGTTCCTACCCTGCCTCTCTTTCCAAAGATCACAAAGTTGGCATTTAAGGACGTGGTGGACTTGGCAGTGCTGGGTTTACAGTTAGACCCAGTGATCTGTTCTCACCTAAATCACTCTGTGATTCTGTGCTGGGTGAATCACTCGGATATTTTTTCAATGCTGTTGGGATAAAGGTGCTAGTCCTCCAGGAATCCCATAGCCCTCTTCCATGGGACATGGATTGGTGCTGGGTCTCATTTCAGTAGCAGGTTTGTCCCAGTTCACCTTCTCTTGCAGTGCCAGCAGCTGCCCCTGTGAGCTCTGTCTGCAGGGCCTGCAGTCTTGCTGGGTCTTGCATGCATTGTTTGGGATCAGTGCTCTGCTTTAAGGATGCTGCTCCCCTTTGCTCAGTCAAATGTTTCCTCATCAGCATCAGGGGGTTTCTTTCTCTCTGCTCAGAACAGAAGGTTGAAATCCTGCTGTCTCTGTGTCTTCAGGCTCATCTGGGTAGTAGGATGTCAGACCAAGACATTTTTCTCTTGACTTCAAAGCTGCAAGGCCCAAAGCTGGTCTGTAAGGTGTTGTCTTAATCATAGGAAATGTAGTTTCTAGTTTTGTGCATTGCATCAATCGGTGTTGTTTAAAAAAGATCTGTGTTTTGATAACTTGATTTTATATGTGCACTGTGTGAAAGGAAACACCAGGACACTACAAACCTACAGAAAGCCTTAGTTTTCAGATTTCACTGATGATATTATTAGAATGTTTTAACCATGTACCAGTTACTCTACAGCAACAATAAAAACCTGAAGCATTGAATGTGTTTAATTTTGCTGTTCTCTTTTTACTGCACCTGTAAGGAACAAACCTTGTCTCCAGTGGCATGGCTGGCTGGCTCGGGCAGACTGGTGTCTGTTTCCATGCTTGACTCGTGGATTGTGGCTGTTGAGGGAGGAGAGCTCCCCATCTCCCCGTGGGAGGTTGGAAAGGGGTGTCTGGCTCTACCCTCCCTTCCAGCTTCTTCATGTGAAGAAGGCACAGAAACCTTTGAGTGTGCAAGAACTACAGCTCAGCTTTAGCCTTGCTGTGCTGCTTAACCAGGATTGCTGAAGAATAACCTGTCTTGGGTAGTGGTAGGTGGGTAAGTCCTCCATTTTAGCTGTATTCTGTTACCTCCCATGTAATTACTGACACAAGAAACCATCTATGGCAAGTTCACATTCTTAGAGGGCCTTTCTTTAATGTAACTTCAGGTCACAGGCCCCTTGGTTTCTCTCTCCATTGCTTGAGTGTTAATCCAGTGTGGAGGCACAAGAGCTGTGTTTCTCAGCTCCTCATTACCCAGTGAGAATAGCCTGGCTGTGCTGGCTCTAGGGAAATACCCACATCTGCAGCAGGTATCCTGTGGCAGAAGGAAGAAACAGAGACCCCAGCAGCAGTTTCTGCAGCTGGAAATGATAACTGGCCATGTCTGTATATGCTCAGAGCATTCAAATCCTTTCCCCAAAGTCAAAATGAGTGGCATGTCACTCTGGAAAGGTGGTTGCCTCTACCTCTTGGTTTCCTCACAAATATGCAATGAAAAAATGTATTTCTCTATCTTACCTGTCCTTACAGGAAATATTAGTAATGAGGCCAAAGCTTTCACCCTCCAGCTGCCCCAAAACCCTCCTTTGCAGCTCCATATAATGGGGAAAAAAGATCTTATTTCCTGAGGAAATAGGAACTTTGAATTACACTGCAAGCAGTCTCAACCAGACAATGCTCCTGGGAGCAGGGAATGTGGTCTGTGCTTATAACACAGTTTCTGCAGCTGGAAATGATAACTGGCCATGTCTGTATATGCTCAGAGCATTCAAATCCTTTCCCCAAGGTCAAAATGAGTGGAATGTCACTCTGGAAAGGTGGTTGCCTCTACCTCTTGGTTTGCTCACAAATGTGCAATGAAAAAATGTATTTCTCTGTCTTACCTGTCCTTACAGGAAATATTAGTAATGAGGCCAAAGCTTTCACCCTCCAGCTGCCCCAAAACCCTCCTTTGCAGCTCCATATAATGGGGAAAAAAGATCTTATTTCCTGAGGAAATAGGAACTTTGAATTACACTGCAAGCAGTCTCAACCAGACAATGCTCCTGGGAGCAGGGAATGTGGTCTGTGCTTACAACATGGTTGGGTTACTGTCACCCTGAGGGTTTGGGCTGAGGGAGAGGGAGTTTGCCTCTGTCCTTGCTGGGCAAGCAGTTTTATCAGGAGCTGCTATCAGGCCCAGAGTTTCTAAGTAGATGTCTTTGTTCTGTTACATAGGGCCTCCAGATGGTTTGTCATCCCCTTCTCTCGAGGTCTTTGTCTGGGAGGATTGTTTCTCAGGTGGGCATTGCTGCTCCCAGTAGAAGAAGGGAGAGTGTTTGCTGCATCTGAGATGCTTCATGCATGAGAGAGGCAGGAGCAGGTGCAGGTAAGTGTAATGCAGGTGCAGCCTCTTCCCTGCATTTCTCTCTCCATCTTCCTTGTCTGAGGGAGGAGGTGAGGGCCCCGTCCTTCACCCATAGATCCAGGGAGCAGAGAAGCACCTTCAGCCTTACCAGAGAGAAGAGCTAAAGGGGCTCAGGCCTCAGTGTTGCTTCTGCATCCCCAGGACAGGTGGCAGAGGAGGATGAGCTGCTGCATGGAGTGAGAGCAGAGGAGATGCTGTGGGAGGAGCAGGAGGTTGTGGCTTTCTGCGGAGTCGTAACCTGGCACTCACATCACATTGCCCTCTGCCCCCCTGCACTATTTCTTCCCCTTCCTTCAAGGCTTGCTCTGCTCTTTGAACAGCTGGGTGTCCAGTCAGCCAGGGGAAGGGATGGAGGTTAACACTGAACCCAAAGAGGAGGGCAATGTTAGCAATAACAGGATGGAGGTGCTAGGGAAGGTGTTGGCTCCTGCCAGTGCTGGGTGCAGCTGTTGGGAGCATGTCATCCTGTTTTAGAGGCTGAAGAGAAAGATCTGTGTTGAAATACTTCTTTACTTAGATGTGTTTTGAGAAAGCGAGATGAGAAAGAACATCCACTATAGGGTGGTTCCCAGCAGGACCATTGGACAGCCCCTGGAGTCTCTCTGTTCTTATCTGACAGGCTGCCCACCAATGCTGCCATTGCCTGTATGTCCCTGTAGCTACTCAGGGTGCTGTCTCCTCTCTGCTCACATTTCTCTCTTGATGTCCTGTGTTTGAAGATATGCAAATGGCTCCTCCTGCTTCTTTTCCTGGCAACTGTGCAAGACCCTGAGTTCTTTAAGGATAGAATAATCCCTCACTGTCAGTAAGATTCCCACTGGCAGGCTGGGAATCTACCCACCTTTCCAGGGAAGCTTGCAAAATAACTTGTAACAGTGCTGCCTTATGCAATCCATGCTCTGCCTGGCAGCCAGGTGCTTCCTCACCTTCCTGGCAGGAGCTGCCTCATCATCCCCCTCCCCACTGGCACAGTTAGTTTCCCTTCACGATCATCCACTGAAATTATTCAAGTGGAGTTGTCCTGCCTGCTGGTAGGTCCCGAGGTTTGCTTCCTACAGCTTTGCACCCCCTGCCAGTGTTCTTCAAAGAGCTCTCTGAAACTCAGCTCTGAACTCACTTCATTCAAGTGCCCTTTTTATAGCTACCTAAGCAAAGGTCCCCACTTTCCCAGGGCTTTTCTTGGTGCTTTGTGATGGGCACAAATGATCAGTCAGTGGGTCAGTCTCAAGGTCACAGCAGGGAAACCTTCTGGCACTTGATGATCAGACAGACATGCACAGTCCTGGACATGGGCAGGTCAGGATCTGAAATTGTGCTGCTCCTCACATGCCTTAACACCAATCCCTGCAGGAGCAAAACCAGCATTTAAAGGAAATGAGCTAAACCTGTCTTGGCAGCAAACAAAACTTCTGTGATTCCTTTCTTGCTCTATGCCTTCCTTCTCCTCTCTACCTCCCAGGAGTAAGAGATGAGAAGGTTTTGGGACACCCTCTGTTGCTTGAAGCAGGAGAATAATGATCCTGGAGCCACTGTCCCACGTGGATCAGGCTGTGCTGGCTAAGTTCACAAAGCAGGACTTGAGGACTGCTTGACCCTGAGGCTCCTTGTGTTTGTGTGTGTCTGGAGAGCCACACAAGGAGAGAGAGACTGGGTCCAGTTCCTCACCCACACGGGGCTCTGGTGTGGGCACCTGCCAGCTCGTTCATCTGCATGGAGAATGTGAGATCCTCGTGGCCAACACAAGGACAAAGGGACATGGAGCATCATCCCACAGGATCCCAGGGCTTCAGCCAGCAGCTGGGAAGCCAGAGAGGAGCACCTGGGAAAGGATCTGCTGACCAACAGCCCTCAGGTGGCCTTGGTGCTCCTATCAGAGATGCTGTGAGTGATGTGGGCCAAGGGTAGTGAGATCCTCGTGGCCAACACAAGGACAAAGGGACATGGAGCATCATCCCACAGGATCCCAGGGCTTCAGCCAGCAGCTGGGAAGCCAGAGAGGAGCACCTGGGAAAGGATCTGCTGACCAACAGCCCTCAGGTGGCCTTGGTGCTGTGAGTGATGTGGGCCAAGGGTAGAGACAGAGCACAGACACCCTTACAGCCAGGGCTGTGTCTGGCATCAGGCTCTAACACTCACCTGTGGGTTTGGTGCTGCATGTCCCTCTGGGACAGGTATTTATTATTCCTGGCCCCCAAGGCCTTGGCTGGGACAGGGGCAGGACAGCAGAGGATGCAGCAGGATAATGGCAGCAAATGCCACATTGCCAGCAGCACTGAGGGCTGGCACAGACATTCCAGCTACAGCAACCCAGGGCCTGCCTGGGCCTGTCCCTACCATGTGCTCAGCACCCCCACCCCCCAGGACTTCATCCTACTGGTTTGGTGGGGTTTGTCTGACACAGCTGGGAGCTGATGTTCAGCTGTGATCCCTGCTCTCTCACGGTTCCTGCTCCTGCTCCATGGGAAGGATGTTGTGTGGTCTCAGAACGTGGGGTGGCTCAGCCTCCATCCCCAGCCTGGCTTTAAATTAAGGTGTTGAAGCTCTCAGAATAGTCTGGTCTCCTTCTCTACTCCTGCACTGGGATGAGTGACCAGGGGCAGGGCAGCTGGCTCAGGGCTCTCTGGTTCATCACAGGGCTCTTGGAGCAGGGCAAGGGCAAGCCTGATCCTTTATGTCACATCCAGTGGACATCTCCAGCCTCTCTCTACTGTGCTGTGCTCCTTTAGAGGTTTTGCTTTCTGCCTGCACTGAGGAAAGGGAGATTCTTTTCCAGGAGCCCCTGAGAGGCAGCACAAGGAGATGTTTTATGCAAGATCACAGCAAGGTGTTCAGGTCTGCCTCCTCACAACATGTGAAGGTTAAAGGCAGGCTCTCAGCTTTCCTCTGCTAATGACAGAAAGTGCTTTGTGAGTGAGAGCATAATTAGGGATTAATGAGAAAGGAGCCTGTGGTTTTATTACCCGTTGGACATCAGTCCTGTGGATGAACAAGAGAGGTTGCATTAGCTGCTTCCTGCTGAGTCCTTCCAGCAGGAAAGTCCTTAGCAGACTTTCTGCATCATTTAAAGACAGGAGGTAGAGGAGGGCACTGCAGGCAAGGAGTGCTGGGGTTGGTGTCCTCTGCTGCAGGCTGGGACAGGCCCCAGAGCTGTGGCCCCACGGGGGGACTGTGGACCTTGGGGCAAAGACCTTGGGCTCTCCTGTTGGCTCTGCCACTGCCCAGTGGCATGTGTCACACACCTCCTGCATCCCAGCCACGGGGGGACTGTGGACCTTGGGGCAAAGACCTTGGGCTCTCCTGTTGGCTCTGCCACTGCCCATGTGTCACACACCTCCTGCATCCCAGTGGGTCAGCAGGACTGGAGACATCTCCTCAGGTGGTGCCCAATGGCAGCCACAGCATGCCAGGAGAGGCACAGTCCAGGTGCAAAACAGAGCATATCCCACCACTTTGGGATGAGCCTTCTGCCCTCCTTCAGCCTGAATCCAACAGTGAGGGAAGCTGGACTCAGAGACCAGATAAAGACAGGAATAAAACCAGGCAGGTTAAACACCTGATCTTGAATTAGCCTCATCATTCCTAGCCATTGCATAAAAGCTATTAAAGTTATTACAGGACATGCTGGATGCTGGCACAGCAGGAACAACAAACCTCAGTAGAGTGGTCCTTGTCATAAATATCACTCAAGCTGTCTTGACAGCCCTGTGCCATCCTGATGCTGCTCGCAGCCAGCCTGGCTGAGCAGTGCCAAACCATGGGTGCAGCTGATGGGAACAGCTCCTTCTCTCTCTCAATGATACAAGGCTTGCATCCTCAAGGAAAGAAACTTCCTGCTGTGGGGCAGACCTGCTTTCCCTGCGTCCTCTCCACAGGGATCTTGCTGCCAGTGCCACAAGGAACCAGAGGCCAGGATTTGAAAACCATGGCACAAAAAGAAGTCATCCCACTTGTGCATGCATTTGTCAAGTCTATTAATAATGTGCTTCACACTGTACTTTGAATGCCCTTTTCGATGATTGCTCTGCATTTTGCCACTCAGCCATTGCAGTCACATCTAAGTCCTAAAATTATCAGACATTCATCTTGTAAAATCACAGCCTGACTCCCTGATATCTCACTCCATGATAGCAAGACATCTTTATTGCCAAGCACACGGACTTCTCAAGCCTGCACAGAACACAGGTAGGTGCTTTTGCTGCTCTGTTAGCTAAGCCAGGTGCCTTTTCCAGTGACAGAACATTGCACCCCCTCGGTATAAAGTCCTCTGGTTACCCCTCGTCTGCCAAATGCTCTGACACATCCAGTTAGGAAACAAAGCCAGCTTTTAGCTCAGTGTCTCCAAATCCTAATCCTCCTACTCTACCACATCTCCCTGAGCAGAGGGAAGAATTAGAAAGGGGGGCCTTGCCCCCCACACCAGCAGTGATGGGCAGAGCAGAGAGGTTGCCCTGAACCTGGACTGCTTCCAGGGCCATCGACCCTCCCTGAGTCAGTCGTTAAGAGGATGCAGCAGGAAGTCATTGAAAACGGAAGACAATGGAAATAGAATGAAGAGTGAGGCATCCATTCACACCCTTGGCAGAGGCATTTCTGTTCCCGGTCCCTGCCTGCCCGCAGGGAGGACGGGTGCTGCTTATTAGACAGGTTATGTAATTGAAGTGGTCTATATTTATCAGGAGAGCATGGCGTACACACCTCCAGGGTCAGAAAGCCCAGCAGTTTGGAGAACATTAGCTCTCCTAATGAATCAGCAGGGAGAAGGACCTAAAAATATGACTCGGCTGCAGAAGGACATCATCGGGTGGCTGGGGGAGCCAAGGCCAGGAGGCCACGATGTGCCTTTCCAGCTCTGGCTGGAGTGGTGATGCTGTGCCTAGATGGTTATTGCCTCAGAAAAGGCAAAATCCACTTGTGCTAAACTCCTTTCAAACTTTGGCTGTGGTGTTGGATGTTGAGCTGTGCCTAAAGGAGAAGGGAGACGCCCAATCCATGCCATAAGCGCTGTATTGTGAAGTCAGCCTCCTTTTTGCATCATTTTCCCTCTGAGCCTGAAACCTCAACACTCGTGGGATCCATCCTCCTTTTTAGGGCATAGAACCACTGTAAATGGTTGATTTCCTTCAGGGCCAGGGTAGTCCTTGGCTGGTCCTAGGCATGGAGGCTGGTTTGTGCTCCCTGTGCTGAGCCCTGCTATGGGGCTGGTCCAACATGAGCTTTGTGCCTGCTCCTCATGCTGGGGAAACTCGGGGCAGGTTCTTCATCATGCTCAGTGCCCAGCCTTCAGGAGCAGCTGTGCCACCCCAGCTGTCACCACAGTGGGGAAGCTGCAGCACACCAGCAGTGGCCCACAGTCCCCCTGCGTCAGACTGGAGGCACCGAGGTGAGCCGGCAGCTGGAGGGGTGTTCCTGCTGCTTTGCATGGATGGAGAAGTCAGTGACAGTTATTTTGAGGGAACTAGAGAACGTGAAAGGAAATAACAGATAGACTTTGTTTTCTTGGTTTCTGCTATTTGAAGTGAATTTGTTTGCCTGTGGTGCCAGGGAGCTCGGCTCAGTGCCCTGGTTTACTCAGGGCCTAGGCAAACAGTGGCCCTTACCCCATGCTGTTTGTGTGGTGTCCCCACTGTCATTTACCTTTATAAGATCCTCAATACTGTGCCCTGGACCAAATTCTGCCTTCTTGTAGACAAGTTGGTGGACCTGCCTACCCAGGGCAGAGAGCAGAGCCTGGACACTCAGTCTGTCCCCTGAGACTGGCCAGGCCCCAGTGGCTGTGCATTCCTGCCACAAACCCATGATGTTTTGGTCCTTGGCTTCCCATGATTCAGATGAGCTCTGAGCCCTGCCTACCACTTGATAGACACTAAAACTATAGAGGGGTAGATTTACCCCTGTATATAATTTATATCATTAGATTGATTTATCAAAGCTGCTTAGTGACCCATCGCAGCCAGCGCTGATGTCCCTCTCAGTGGGGTTTGCAGAGCAATGGAACCCGATTCAAACGCTGCACTCCCAGGAGATCCCTCTGATCCACCTGGAGCCTCCATGCTTGGCTGTGGTTTGGAAAAGTTTGGTCGGGAGGTGTTTTCTTGTAGGTATTTTTGTGTGATTCTGAAGAAGAGCTCTCCCCTGTGGAAGTCAGGTTACCTACAGGAGCAGCACAGCTTCCCAACTGCTCCAGCTGGTGCAAAGCAAGCCGTGAGAGGAGGATGCTGCTGAGCTCTGAGGAGCAGCAGCGCCTTGGGGGCAGTGCAGGAAGAGGTCAGAGAGAAGAGCTCAGGGGACAGAGGTTGCAGGCAGGTGTGGTCACTCTGTCAGTGCTCCCTGTGGAGCTCTGCAGTCAGGCACAAGCTGGGACCCTGTTCCCTACACCTGGAGATGCTGGCAGCCCTGGTGGCAAGTACAGGCCCCTGGAGAAGGACCAGGAGGTGAACACCAGTGGTCACATCTGTGCTGGGGCCAAGGGCACTGGTAAGGCATCCATCTGTGCTGTGCATAGTCTCAGTCCTTCCTTCAGTGTAAAACTTTGGTGCATTTAACACAAACCACAGGAGGATGTTGTCCCATCACACTTTTACTTCTTGTCTGGGGGGTCTCTGTGGTCATGCAAAGTCCTCCCATGCCCCTGGGTCAGTCCTTCTGGGCTCTCACCTGGTCAAGCACCTGGGTGCCAGCTCCTCTCTGTCCCCAGCAATGTCACTGGCTGAGGCTCAGAGACCCAGCCCACCACCAGCACAGGCCAGCAGCCCTGGCATCTCTGGGATCAGGCTCTGTCCCACGGCAAACAAGGAAAAGGACTGGTTCAAGCATAGCCATGGGGCTGGTCTGCCCCCTGCATATTTCATGAGCCAGGTAATTTATTTGGAAAGGTTGGTCTTGACAGAGGTGTTTGATTACAATTCTCTGCTCCCATCCATGATAACTCAGCTGCCACAGCAGCTCCTCCTCCCCTGGCCCCACATCTCCTGGACAGGCTCACAAGACACATCCTGCTCCTGCAGTGGCTGCTGAAATTGTTTTTTATTTTTAAACCCTGGGACATGAAAGCCCTACCTTTATCATTTGCCTGCAGTCCCAGCAGCTCCACATATCTTCATTAAATAACCACTGATCACCGAGTGAGTCTGACAGGCCCCAAAAGCAAGGGAGATCCAGATGTCTGGTGTGCCATGGCTGGTCCCAACTCCCTGTGGCTGCAAAATATGGGGGTTCTCCTCCCTGGGAGGCCAGGAGACCAAAGGAATGGTGAGCTTGTGCCTTTCCACTGCCACATGAGGGCAGGTGGCCTCAAGGACTGAGTTCATCCCAGCCCCACCAGAATTTACACAGACAAACGATAATGGTGGTTCTTTACAAGGGGTTATTGAGATGGAAAAGCGGCAAACTGGATTATGGCCTGTGCAATTTCATATTCCTCTCATGAGACACAATTTAAATAATCCTTTTTCATCATTTATTTTTAATCTCTGTTGCACAGACCCTGAGGGAGGATGTTGCCAGAGCAGGAGGACTACCAGCCATTGGTCAGCTGTGTGTGAGGAGGTGGGTGTCCATGGGGCAATTTGGGTGCCAGCCTGACCCCCAGACAGAGAAGATTTGAAGGGAGGGATGGATCATGCAGGGATACTGATGCAGCTCTCTGTCCAGGGCAAACCTCAGTCTCATCTGTCCTTAAATGCCCAAATTTCAGAAGTGTTTGGACTCGATGTGTGAAGCTTGTGTTTTGGTTGGGATTAGCTCCCCGCTGGCTTTTCCAGCCACCAGCCTTGTTTGCAGTGTCTCCCAGGGGAAAGGCCATGGTGCATTTTGGGAGAGATCATGCAAAGATTGGTACATGCAAAGAGGGAGTCCCGATGTGAAACATTCCAATGAACTCAGTGATGGGAAATCAGGAATCACACCTGAGAGAGATGACAGGAGAAAACGTGGTCACTGGTGGTTATTTAGGGACAGGAGTCTGCTTCCTGGAACAGCTGGGCCTGCAGCAAATTTACAGCTTGACAAGGATGCTCAGGAATCCCTGCTGGGGTTCACTTCACCCTGAGACAGGCACCAGCTCACACGTAAATGAACTGGGTTTTCCCTCCAGCTTTCACAAAGGCTGGTGCTGGGCTCTGTAATTGCACAAAGTTTTAGTACAGCTCCTATCTCGACGAAATATCTCCAGGCATCACTAATTAAATGGAATTTGCTGGGATGACAAGTGTCTCTCTCTTCTCAGCCACAGATGTTGTAACTGCAGCTCGGGCTCCAGCACAGCCTGTTTGGACCTGCTGCAGGAGCCTCAGGCTTCTCTGGCTCTGGGGCACTGCCTGGTGCCTCTCCCAGTGTGAAAACCAAGGGCCAGAGTGGGCATCAGCCCAGCGTGGTTTTTATTTCTGCAAATAACTCAGATGGCCACAGATCTGTCTGTAGATCCTTTGTCCTCCCCTCCGTGCCCGGTGGGGAGAGTTAATAATAGATGTTGGATGCTGCAGGAAAATGCAGAATGTAAATTAATTCCCTTTCCTTCTCAGTAATAAAAATGTTTCTCCCCTAAGAGTCCCTTGATTAATTGATCCGGCAATTGACAAATCAAGGATGGGAACGCATAAAACCCAATAGAAAGGGATGAAAATAGCATTATGTACCATCTGATGCAGTCAGCAATGTCACGCAACCAAATGACGGCAGAAAACTGGGGCCTTGGGCTGGAGGAGCCTTCATTAAGATGTGGCATGAGTATTATTAAGTAAAAGAACATTGATTTTGTTTGAAAGATTTGGCCATCCATATGAAATATAATCTCTGTAATGTAATCTTGGGAGTTGCTTTAAATGTCAGCGTCACTTGGCTACATCTGCTCGCTGGGGCTGCTGCTCCAAAATGAAGATGGAAACTTCATTCTCCATCAGCCATTGTGCCCCGTTAGCAGCTTGATAGGCCATGCCCAGGCAGGGGAACATCAGCATACGGGATCCCCACAGGGAATACGGGTGTGCCAGAAAGGCCTGTGCATCTAAAGCATATGTTACTGTAGCAAAACAAGTCATTTACTGAGGCAGAAGCAGCCAACACACAGGATATTTCAAAGCCATAAATCGCTTTAGACTCCGGGCTTTCATGTGAGACTTGAACACCTGGCTAAATTCTCGGCAGCAATTAACCCACGTAGCTCCAATCAAAGTTCTTGGAAGCTGAACCCCCTGTTCCAACTCCAATCTGACAAATTCTGATGAAGATTTTTCTTTTCTGTCTCACAGATGTCCAGATCCAGCAACAGTAATGCCCTCTCAGGGCTGCCATGGGTTCGTGTGGGCTCACTGGAGAGAGGTGGCACTTGCTGATGTCCCCATAGCTCATCAGAGAAGCAGATGCCTCAAGCCTGGGGAAAAGCACCATGGAACCCACAGGCCTGCAGCACAGCTGATGCCAAGGTCCTCACCCAGGTGAGTGTTTCCACAGAAAAATGGAGCACGGTACCACTGGTCCCAGCTGGGAGCATGGGCACAGTTCCAAAGAGCCATGAATCTCACATCTCCCAAACCTCAGAGGATCTGGGGACATCCCAACTGTCCCTGGGCCACAGTGTGGGAAGGAGATGAGGAGCAGGATCTCTGATGGGGCCAAGAAGCCAAAACCCAGCAATGGTTGGGAGGAGTGCTCTTTTCTGGCTGCCAGGGGCACCTGCACTCAGAAATCCAGCCCAGCACATGCAGAAGACTCTCACTGTCAGAGACAGAGAAGATTCTATGACCATGGGCTTGAAAGCACCTGGGAAAGCATCAGTAGGACCAAGAGAAGATTGGAGACTTTGGATGCAGTTATTCCTGCCTCCCACAGGTCCAGTGGTGTGAAGAGCAGGTGCCTGAGCACATGGGCTGCATGGCTCTGCCAAAGGAGCTTGACAAAAGGCATCAAAACAGTTTCCTTGAGAATCAGAAGTGTCCAGACACAGCTGAAGGCACTGAGCCACTTGACTGTAATGGAGTCAATTTTCTCCTTCAAAGTGCAGCATATAAACCTTTTTATAGCCATGCACCAGCAGAGCTATTTTTATTCCCTGCCAGCTGTTGAAAGCCTTTTCTGTGGCTCCCTCTCCATGCCCTTGCCCACCATCCCACAGTCCCCATTTCATCGCCTGCTGGAGCACTTGGGACCTGAATGACGAAGAAACAGAAAGTTATCACTCCACTCTGGCACTTCTTTGGGGCCAGGAAGGAATTCTGTGTGGCTGGGGGCTGGCAGGAGATGGGGGGCAGTGGCAGCAGTCACGTGTGGCAGGGCTCTCCCCACGTCCCTCCAACAGGAGGTCTGCTCTGTGCATCACTTGTGGTTGTGGGGCCACAGCAACAAAGAGCTGGGCCTTTGTGTGGTGAGGAGAAAAAAAGCAGGGTCCAAGGGAAAAGCAGACACACTGACAGAAGAAGACCCTTTGGAGGCCCAGAAAATGTCTCTGGTGCCAAGGTTCTCAACACCATCCTGCTGGAGATTGTAGGGTTTGTGAGTAAGAACCCTTGTGGTTCTCCCAGGAGCCCCTTTTCAGGTAATGGGCTGTGCAAACCTTTGCTCTGACCAGCTTCTACCTGGCCTGGTGTGGGAGCAAAACAAACCTTCCCATAGGTCCATTGACTATTTTTCCATCTCTGTTCTGACTGTGAATCAAGAAATGAGATAAAATCAGTCAAGATCACCCTGAGCAAAGCCCATGCTGTCCTAAGGTAACTCTGAACTAACTGTTAAGCTTGAAACAAAGGGGGCTTTCCCCCATGTCTTTTGTCACAGTAACTGTAAAGAAAGAACAGCATTACCTTTCCCTATGGAAAAAGACAGGGTCACCTGCCTGTGACCTGTGATCCTATGTGACCACAACTGTGATTCTATGGATCAAGTGTAGAGCTCAACATTTGGGGCACAGATGAGGCCAAACTCTTGCCTCCCCTCTCAATCAGTCCCATGGGGTCTCTGAAGGAAATACAAACACAACCTCTATTTGGGGAAAAAAAAAGAAAAAAAAAAAAAGAAAAAAAAAGAGGAGAAGAAAAAGAAGGAGAAGATGGAAAGAAAAAAGATTTGTGTTGGTTGGGTGAATCCAGTCATTTTGAAAAGCAGCAGAGCACAAAGGTGAAAACAAACATGGAAAGCAAAATACAGGAGCTTTTGTGTGCTGCCAGCAATTTTCCTTCCCTTCACTGAGAAAGGAGCTGCCTGGATGTGTGGTGGTACAAACTGCTCTTTCAAATGGCTGAGTCAAATACCAGCTAAATTACAAAGAGTTGTACAGAAACATGAAGGACACATAATGACAATATTTTGTCATTCTTCCCTCAGATGGATGTGGAAAATGGGAAAGAGAAAAAATAATTACATTAGGGTTCAGATAGGATTTTGATAGCAGTTATTAAATGAAATGTAAAGGCTATTTTCAAACCCAGACCCGGGACGCTGCTCCAAGCATGAACAGACTGGCAAATTATCTGAATTTTTCCATTTTCTTGATATTGTTCCTATGGATGTGTTTACCACATAGTCTGGCATTGCAAACTAAAATTAAAAAAAAAAAGGAAAGGAACAAGCATTTTGCTGGGTACCCAGTCAAAACACATACTGGCAGAGCAAGGGTTGGATTTGATATTTCATTGCCAGAACACCTTGCTCTGGGATAAGAACAACGAGCAGGGTTGGGATTCAGACTACATGAAACAGAGTATTCTGTTTCTGCTCTCAGTGCTTCAGTTTTTCAACCCCGAGTACAGCCTGCAGCAGATATTGGTATTCAGAGAAGGAAATGTGCCTGGTACTGTCCAAACCTGGCTGAAAAACCTCTGTATTTATGGCTGTTGGCTTTGATGAGTTGGTGTTGGGCACAAGGCAGCCAGAGCAGGCAGGAGACTGGCAGGGCTTCTGGAGACATCCAGGCAGCCTTCACACCTGAATTCGTAGGAAGCTCCTGCATGTCCTGTTTCTGGTTTTTAATCTGCCCAAGTTTACATTGGATTCAGCTGTGCCTGAAGGTTTTGTCTGAGAAAAGGAAAGAAAAGGGCTTCGTGTTGATCAAACCAGAAAAGTCAGTCTTGAAATCAGCCCACCAGCCCTAGTGAGGTGCTGGACATTGCAGTGAGGAACCATCAGCCCAACCACATCAGGGCTGGCCTTCTCCCTTGTATGCCAGTGTGCAGGCAGCACTCCCCAGTGTTCAATACCAGCTGCCCCTTCTTCCACTACACTGGGCTGCAATCTTATTTTTGAACAGCTCCTCAGAGTCACTTGTTTCAGATCCTCCTCTCCAGCTGTGTCTTTATCTTCTCCCTCTCTGCCCTTATGTTTTATCTGTCAGGGCTGGTCCCATGTCACCTCTGAATTAGTCACCTGGCAGCTTGAGGTCATCTGTAATTTCATCTGCCTGGTAGTCAAAACCCAGTTGTGATCCCTCCAGTGTTTTTGGGACCAGAACTGACTATTGCACCTGCCTGGCAAGATTTTCTCTCTAAAACCTTTCCATAATCTGCTGTGCTTGGGGCAAGGGCAGCTGATGCTGGTTTTTGCAAATGAGCAAATGAGTTCTCATGGCAGAAGGTGAGAGTGGAGCAGGGCAGTAAAGATGATTGATGGCCACAATTTTTCATAGTTATTTTCCATGGTTATTTTCCCTAGTGGGGCAGAGACTGTGTTCAGTACCATCCCTTTCCTCTTGCTGTAGTGTGGTTGTTGGTGTTGGCTTTTGCTGACCTGCGGTCTCAGTATTGAAGCCTGATTAACAATGTGCCTGCTTTCCTTTTATTCTCTTCAAAGCCTTTTCTTCTCTTCCCATTTCTGAGGAGCTCAACACTGCAGGATCATAGAATTGTGGATTGGTTTGGGTTGGAAGTGTCCTTAAAGATCCCTAGCCGTATCTAGACAGTGACACCAAGCTGAGGTTACCTATACAAGCTCCTGCTTGCTCATCTTTCCTGGGTAAGTGAGGCATCCTGTGGCAGTCCTGCTATCTTTAGCATTGTCACCATATCATTTTTGGGGCTATTCACCATGAGCATCAAGCACAGCTGTAGTCATACTATTGCTGTGAGAGCCTGGAAGCAGCATGTGCTGTCAGTGACACACCAGCAGCTCCCTGCCCTCCCAGATGGGGTGTTTTAGGTATTTACCCTCCCTTACCAGCTTCCCCTGGCTGCTGCCATTCCCTGGCAAGTGGTGAGGGTAGAAGGATGCTGCTACCTCCCCCGGAGTGGGCTGCCCATCTGCATGCTGTGCGTGGCTGTCACAGACATCAGACACGGCATCATCTGAGAAACGCCAGAGGAAAATGCTGAACCACAAAGTATTAAGAGGAAAAGGTTAAAGACCTCTCCCGGCAGCCCTGCGTGCCTTGCCCGAGTGAGAGACTGACTGCGGCACCCCCGCCCACCGCGCTGCCCAGCTCCTGCTCGATCCCGCATTTTTCTGTCCCGGAATGTGCGCAGGGAGGACTGGCCGCGCTCCTCGGAGCTGTGCACTGAATGATGATGAAGTGGCATCGTCATGGCAACACGTGCAGATTTCCTGGTCGCGTAGCAACCTGATGCAGGCTGATGTAAGCTGCGTGCTGGCTTCCTCTGCTGGCTGCGCTCCTCCGGTGTGTCCGGGAGATTTGTAGTGGCTTCAGATGGGGTTTGTCATCGGTTGGACGCGCCGTGACATCAGAATGATGTGGATGTTGTTCTGTGTGTGCACAGAGGGGAAGGGATGGAGATTATCTCCTCTGAGAGCCCTCATCCCAGCGCTGTCTTGCTCAGGGGCACAGCTTGTTTTTAGAGGCTTGATAGTACTTAATTTTGTACTTACTGTAACTGCTTTGTGTAATACAGACTTGAAGAGACACAAAATGCCTCTTGCCTTTAAGTGATTTTGTCTCAAGCTATCCCTCTTGATTTTTGCGTTATTCTTCTCAAAGGTACGATATTTTTGGGCATGAAGCAGCTGTAAACAGGTCTGATTTTTTCACAGTATGGCAGCACATCAGAGCTGCAAGGGAAAGCTGCAGGCCTGATTTTTGTGCAGACCAGGTGCCTGCAGAGCTGACCGACCCATTAGTTGTTTCACGGGTCATCTGCAGTGCAGCAAGGCTAAATCCTTCTTCACAGTCACACTAAATCTCTGTGCACAACACGAAATGGCAAAAGCCTGCAGCATCCTTCTAGCGTAAGGGTGTGTTTCTTTATATGGAGCAGAAAAATATCTTTACAGTGATGGGGGTGGCTTCAGTCTCTGCTGATGGCCAGATCAGGATCTGCAGATGCCAGAGGTGTCTGCCAAATGAGTCTCAGTTCAGTGACAGTGAGGACCCAGGTAAGATGCAGGAGGTAGCTCATTAGGAGCTCTGGTTGCATCAATCGCATCCTCGCTTTGGAAAATCACTTTGGAAAATCTGGTGCTCAGCCTCAGGAAGCAAATTAGCACTTTGATAGCCAGTGGCCTTAGTGGAAGGTGTTCATTCAATTAGCACAAAGTGATTAGACTTTTGGACAGCCCTGCTCTGCTGCAGATGACAGGGAGGCAGCTCCTGTGGGCCACGGCACAAAGCAATGAGGGAAATATGCTTGGAGAGGAAAGTCCAAGGGCCCTACTCCAGTCAGCACATGTGCAAAATGGGCAGAACAGGTCTTGTAGGAACAGCAAAGCTCCTCAGACTCCTCCATTGTCCTGGTAAGGGTGAGAAAGAATCCCAGGCTGACATGGGGAGCTTTGTCTCTGGCATCTCTCCTAAGCTTATGGTGGGTTCTCAATCACCCCTGTGGTGAATATCAGCTGCAATCTCAATCTCAATATTCCCAAACCTATTTGGGAATAAAGAGCAACAGTACAAAGCAGGGAAAACTGAATTGGAGCTGGGTAACCAACATCATTCAGCAAGTCCTTCCAGATCTACTGGATTATCCATTTCTGCCAGCTTAGCCCTTTGTTTGTCCTACATTGATCAGTGGAAATGATGAAATACTTCTGGTGATGCTCCATATGGCCCAAGGAGAGAAGCAATGAGAGACAGCCTGAAAGAGGGAAGGGGAAGCAAGACTTTACTGGGCCAGAATCTGCATTACCAGGATAACAGGGAGGGCAGGCAGTCCTGGGGGAGGCCAGGACCACCTCAGTCAACCACTCGCCCTTGCTGAGAGAAGCCCTCCTGCTTACAGACCTGTCCTTGTATCTTCTTGTGTTCTGTGGACTAAGAAGTGCACTCAGCAAATTATGCCATCATGCCATCATTCATGAGCAGACAATGCCCTCAGTGGTTTGGGAGAGGTGGAGTTTAAAGGAAAAAGTCCCCTGGCTCAGGCAGGAAATCCATGCATGTCCCAATAATTCCAAAATATAAGAAGGGCCAATCATGATAAATAAATAAGTAAATAACATAATAAACAATCTATAAAAAATATTGCTGTCAGGTTTCATCAATATGGCACTGCCAATTCTGCAATGAAGTGTTTCAGAACAGCCAGGAGGGATTTATTTCCCAGGTTTCTCATCATCAGGACCAGAAGATGCAGATGAATAAATCTGTAAGGAGATTGAGTTGAAGGCTTTTATCATCCCAAAGACAGGTGGAATGGCTGTACAGAACACTCCTCAAACATGCAGGGTGTTTTTTAGAGACAACAGTCTCCAAACAGCTCTTCCACATGACTGATGGTAGTAAAAAGGAATCCATCACTGTTTGGCGTCAGGCTTTCCACTCAAAACCATGTTTTATACTGTGTTTGCTCACAGAAGGAAAAATAATTACTTCAACAAAGACTTTATTTAAATGCCAGTAAATTGTAGAGAACCTGAAAAATGAGCATACCAAATTGGTGGTGCTTTTCCCCAGGTCACTGGGATGTGATTTCCCAAGGGCTGATGCCAGGGAGGCAGTCAGCCCCAGTGGTCATACAGGTAACTCTTACCCTGAAGCAGCCCCTTGTGGAATCTGCTATTTTGATATCTTTCAGGGTTTATCATCACACAGAAATTTCCTGCTGTGAAGCCTGTGTTTCTGGAGCAAAAATCAGAAGAGCCTTTCCAGATGCCTACTTGTCAGGTGCTGTGGAAGTGCCAAACTAAACAAAATTATTGTTGTCTTTTAAGACATGTGCCTAGGAGAGGCTGTGGAAGGCTTTTAAAAAGCCTCCTCAGTGTCACAGGCCTTGATACCACAGTTCTTCCTCTTCTCACTCCTTACCCATCACCTCTCTTGCTAACAACTCATAAATGGAGAATCTCTTTCTCACTGAAAAAAAAAATTCTTTTTTCCTTTTGAACATTGAAAACACTGCATTTATTATTTCTTCCCGATCCTGTCCTGTCCTATTTGGTCAAGTAATTTCTTTGTAGGGATACACCTGGAGCAGTATCTCCAGCTTCACTCACATGGCTGCCCCAGGCCCAATGTTGTATGGCTCAGGTCAGGATACTCAAATTGCTCACATGGGAGCATTTTCTCCCCACTGCAACATTTTTGGCTGAAAACTGACTTCTTTGCTGCCGAAGAGGTGACATTTCTGTGAGAAAGGCAGCTTTTCCACCAAAACTCTGAAACACCTGGAAACAACGTGGTAGAGGACAAGATAGATTTGTTATCCCTTGGGAAGTTGTACCGATGCTTATGAACCCTTGGAGATGCCTGGATGGCACCTCTGGCCAAACCTGCATCCCTCTGGCAGTGGGAGGTCTGCCCCTGCAGCATTCCTTGTTTCCATGCAGCCTTGGCCACCAGCAGGTCTCCAGAGTGAGTCCACCAGGAGGGGTTTGGGTGCTGCCAGGATCCCCCTTGGCTTCTCCTCTGCCTCCCACCACGGGCCTGTTACAACCACAGTTTGGGGAAACATTTGTGCTGAGAACAGGGATGAAGGTCGGTTTTACCAGAGCCATCACGAGGAAGAGTTTATTGTCTGTCTCTTAACAGTGCCAAGGTATGCAGGCATTGCACCAGCAGGGACTGGAATCATCAATGGGTTTGCAAACTGCCTTGATGCCAGCCAGGACCAATTATTGCAGGCTACAAAGCACAAAAACTCTGTATGGCACTTGGAGAATTTTACTATTTTTAATACTCTGCACACACAAATCACTCCTTAGGTGGGCAAATACCACTTCATCCTCAGGCTTCTTGCCAGGCATAAAACCTGCCCTGGGGGTGCATCACAAAACTGCTAGAAACTGCAAGGAGGTAAGAAATCTTGACTTGTTTACAGCTTCTCGTCTTCTGGCTGTTGTGTTTGGGTGAATGGTTTATTATCTTCTGCCTAATTGCTTTGCTTCCCAGCCCATTCACAGAAAATCTGGGAGCAGCAGCAGTCTGCCTCCCTCCCGGGAGTGGAAATATCAGTACTGGCAGACGACTTTTGCAGGGTTTTTTTTTTGAGGGAAGGGAAAAACTGTTCCTTTCATTTTTTGTTTATGAAAGACTGAGAAAAGCCTGTTTGCAGATTGATCTGTTTGCTTTAGTTTTGTCCCATTTGATTGATTTCCTGGAAATCAGACACAGCCAGCTTTGTGGAGGAGACCTCTTCCATGCTCTCGGCATCAAGCTTGTTCAAGAAAAGAGGGAATGCAGCCTGGGATAATGGCAGGCAGAGGCTGTTCTTACCTCTGCACTGCCAGGCCACCAGCCCTCACCATCTGTGCTGGACAGGGCATTGCCCATGGGGGTGATGACAGCTTCCCATTTCCCTCTTGGGAAGGGCAACACATCCTAGAGACAAGCCTGCAGGTGTTGTCTGGCTCCTTCAAACAGTGGCTGAGCTGAGGGTATTGAGGGTATCTGTGCCTCTTTTCAGCAACCTCACAGTTTGGGGTTGAAGAAGACATTAAAATTCTTCATTTTTATTTCTTTTTTTGGTCTCTCATAAATACAACATGAGGATTATCCTGGAGTTTGGAAGGGAGATACTGCCATTGCTGTTGCTGTTATTATTGAGATTGGTATTGCTGCTTGAACAACTCCAGGGATGGGGCATCCACAGCTTCTGTGGGTAGCCTGTTGCAGTGCTTCACCTCCCTCAGAGTGAAGAATTTCTTCCTAATATCTAACCTAAACTACCCTCTTTCAGTTGAAAGACATTCCTCCTTGTCCTGTTGCTACATACCCTTGTAAAAAAATCCCCCTCCAGCTTTCTTGTAGGGCCCCTTGGCAACTTATTTCTGGATCTTCCTGTGCTGGCAGACTTTGGGCTGCAAAACCCATCTCTCTCCTGGGCCTGTGGGGGCAGGAGAGGGTAGCAAAGGCTCCTTCAAACAGTGGCTGAGCTGAGGGTATTGAGGGTATCTGTGCCTCTTTTCAGCAACCTCACAGTTTGGGGTTGAAGAAGACATTAAAATTCTTCATTTTTATTTCTTTTTTTTGGTCTCTCATAAATACAACATGAGGATTATTATGGAGCTTGGAAGGGAGACACTGCCATTGCTTTTGCTGTTATTATTGAGATTGGTATTGTTGCTTGAACACCTCCAGGGATGGGGCATCCACAGCTTCTGTGGGTAGCCTGTTGCAGTGCTTCACCTCCCTCAGAGTGAAGAATTTCTTCCTAATATCTAACCTAAACTACCCTCTTTCTTGAAGGACATTCCTCCTTGTCCTGTCGCTACATACCCTTGTAAAAAAATCCCCCTCCAGCTTTCTTGTAGGGCCCCTTGGCAACTTATTTCTGGATCTTCCTGTGCTGGCAGACTTTGGGCTGCAAAACCCATCTCTGTCCTGGACCTGTAGGGGCAGGAGAGGGTAGCAAAAGTGTTGTCCTGATCTGCTCAGCCCAAGGTCTGGCTGCAGAGCTGGATTCAAGGCTCAGGAGCTGTTTCTATCTGTCCTGGAGGAGAAGGATAGGTCAGGTTTCAGGGCAGGAGAGGGTAGCAAAAGTGTTGTCCTGATCTGCTCAGCCCAAGGTCTGGCTGCAGAGCTGGATTCAAGGCTCAGGAGCTGTTTCTATCTGTCCTGGAGGAGGATAGGTCAGGTTTTGGTTACTGCTGATAATGTAAGGCAGGATTTCTGCTTTGCACCCAAGCCTTGCACTTCCTTCTCCTTGCCCTGAAGAGCCACTCAACTCTGCATCTGGAATTTTTCTGAGCAATCCTGTTTTTCACCAGAAAGCTGAGATTTTCAGCCCCACATGTGAAACACAAGCAGGGGTAACCACAGGATGGGAGCCTTTTTCAGAGGTGGCCCTGGGTGTTTCCTGTGCTGCTCTCCCCACGGAATGCTGGTGGGAGCTGGGCTGGCTGTGGGGCAGAGTGGGTTGCAGGGCCCCTCCAGCCCCTTGGAGCTACCTCCTGTCGAGGAGCAAACCGAGGACAAGCAGCAGTGGAGCCACTGAAGCAGAGCAGGTCCATGAGAGCTGCAGCCTCCAGGTAAAACACAGCTGGAGCTGGGAAAACAGGAGATGATGGAAACAGCTAAAGGCACTTGGCAGCCTTTTGACTCCCAGCAGAAATGTTCTGCAATGTTCATAGTGAAAGAGAAAGAAACTATGCTGAAATAGGGAAGTAAGGAAATGGTCTGGGCTGCTGCTGAGCAGTGAGTCTGTCAGGGGGAATGACTGCCTGTGCCTTTGCCTTTCTGGACAGGCATTGCTGAACTGGTTCCTAAGGAGGGCCTGGGATGGGTGTTGGCAAGATCTCCAGGCATTCCTTACTGTTGGAAAAACCTGCTCACTGCCCAGCCTTTCATTACTGTTGGAAAGACCTTTCCATTATTCAACCTAACCATTTGTCCCTTCTTTAACCCACTCTGCTCTTGTTCAATCCATTTTTCCTCTCAGGTCATTTTGTTAACAGGGTGGTGGCTGTCACTGTGGATGCTGGCAGCTGTCCCCTGGACACCCCTCTGTCCTCTTGATTCAGGGACTCACTCTGAGGTGGCTTTGTGGCAGTTGTCAAGGCTGGACCACGCTGGAGGGGAGAAGACAAAGCAAGAGATAGAAATCAAAGCCAAAAAGCAAGAGTGAGGACAAGTGGTAGCAATTTGCCTCCCAAGTTGCTCATTCCAAGCATACTTGAACACTGCTTTTGCATAATGTGTAGGGCTATATTTGTCCATGAGACAGAAAGGCAGAGAGAGAGAAATATTTTTACATTGAGGTCATTCTTGCTCACTTTTTCCTCTAAGAAAATCAGTCCTCTCCAGTCTTTTCAACTCCCTTTCCCTCCACCCTGCAGAGTGAATTTGACTCACATGGAAACAGCAGTTTCCTGATGTCAGTTTGCAAGAGGTGCTTGGCACTGCCAGGGCATCCCAAGTTGTAGGAGGTGTGGATATCCAGAAAGACTCTAAAGCTCAAAGTGAGTTATAAAATAGGTATGCTTTCTGCCAAATGCATGCCAGATACCTCAGCAAAGGCACACAGATCTACCTGCTCTCAGTGTTCATTTTATCCTCTAAAATGTTACATATACATTAGATTTTGCAATATATTTATGCATATTCATTTCCTGGCTCCACTTTGTCCCACCTCATATGCTAATTAACTTTTCAGTCCCTTGCACCTGTGTACTTGTCTCTGGTGGTCCTCTAGGGGGTCGCAGGGGGATGAAGTAAGTAGTCTTCATCAGAGCTGACCTTCTTATTCTGTATTCTTGCGCATCTTACTGATCCCTTGGTCACAGTCCAAACCATAAGGTTGATTTGATCTGCTTTGGGGGTCCAGAGGAGCCTTGTGATCTTGGTTGCCTTGTAACTTTATCCTGTTCTGATGAAAATCATCCTTCCCTTATCACACATCCCTGCATTCTTTCATGTTGCTCTCACACATATACCCTGTCTTCCCTTTACAGGCAGTTGACACAGTAAAATGCAGCAAATATTAAACAATATTTAATTTAAATATCTATTTGTAATCAATACCCTTCTAATTCCTAACCACATTCTCAGTCCCCCTTTTTTATAAGGCAGTAAGTTCTTTTACTTAGTAGAGAAATTGTTTTTCCCAATCTCTATGATATGTGTCTCTCAATGCCATGCCATGTACTCAGGATAAAGAGGTTAATATTACTTCCTGTTGCAGCATCTTCCAATTTCAGATAAGTATTGCAAGAGACAGTGCTAAACTTATACCAACTAATACAAAAAAAACAATAATGGGGTGACATCATGTGTTTAGAATCCCAGTTGCAGTCAGTGACCATCCAAAAAGTGAATCCCACCAGTTGTGACTTGGGTCTTGTTTAACCTTTTGCAGTACCTTGTTTATTTCTTTTGTGTCATGATGGACAGTGAGTTTTCTTCCTGGCTTCTTGAATATCTTTTAGAATTTTGACAAGGTCCTGATGCTTAATTAATTGTCTCACTAAGGTGAGGTTCATTCCAATAGGTATAGGTAACAACTTGTGATACATGGTGTGGTTAGACCTAATTAGCTGGTGGGATACAACTGTTGCTAATACAGAAAGCCACATCCAACAATCTTAACAAAATTACAAATGCAAAAGTTAGAATGATTATTACTGAGTAAAATTATGTTATCTTTGTCTATTTCTACAAAAGCACAGTTCTGGGTTTAGTCTGAATTCGCAGCAATGCTGACAGGAGGGACTGGGGCCAAGGTAAATTAACCACTTGCCCTAGTCTCACAATTTTTTCTTAATGAAATAATTCATTTTCTCAACTTGGCCGCTTGACTGGGGACAGTATGGCATGTGACGTTCCCAGTCTATGCCCAGATGCTGGCTGATTTCTTGTACTATTTTTGAAATAAAATGTGGTCCCCTATCTGAGGATACTGTGGCTGGTACTCCAAAGTGTGGTATTATTTCTTGCAACAGCATTTTGGTTACCTCCCGGGCTTTGGCAATCCTGTTGGGGAAAGTCTCTGGCCATACTGAAAAGGTATCTGTTAGTACTAACAAATATCAGTACCCCCCTTCTCTTGGTAATTCTGAAAAATCAATTTGCCACTGCTGGCTGGGTCCATGTAGATGTTCATTCTCTTCCCTTTTGATAACTCTAAGGCACGGGTTAGGGCAATTTGTTCTGCCTTGTGTGCAGAAGTACCTGCTGGTAAAGGTTGTCTCTGGATGTGGTAACCACATGCCCAGCATGTTATTTTCCATTGATGACATAGCTGCTTCCATCTGTGAACCAAGTTTCTGCATCATCCAAAGGAGTATCCTTCAGATCCGGGCAGCTGGAGTAAGTGGCTTAATGGTTTCCAGGCAGTTGTGATGTGCCAGCTCTCCTTGTTTTCCACTAAGGAAAGAAGCTGGGTTGACAGTGTTAGTTACCACTATCTCTACATCATCTTGCTCAGCCATGATAGCTTGATATTTCAGGAGCCATTGTGGGGAAAGCCAATGGCCTCCCTTTGTTTCCAGTACTGTGGATACTGTATGAGACACTAGCATGGTCACGTTCTGGCTCAGGGTGGACTTGTGGGCTTCTTGAATGCTCAGCACAACAGCAGCAACAGCTCTGAGGCAACCCAGCCATCCTTTACTGCTGCATCCAGCTGCCTGGAGACATAAGCAACTGCCCTTCTATATGGGCCCAGGTCCTGTGCTAGAATCCCCAGGGCTATTCCCTGTTTCTCATGGCAGAAGAGAAAGAATGGTTTATTTGCATCTGGAATTCCTAGAGCTAGAGCTGACATAAGGGCCTGTGTGGCTTCTTTTGTCCACTGGAGGTCTCTGTTCCCGTTTGCAATGAGCAAATACAGAAGTTTCACGAGTATTCCATAATGATGAATCCATAATCTGCAACATCCTAAAAAGTTCCTTAGTTCTATTATGGTCTGGGGTTTCGGGGTTTGGCCTATTGATTCTATGTGCTCTTTCCCCTTTGTCCAGCACTGACCTTGTAACCCAGGTAGCTCACCTTCTGCTTTACCACCTGAGCCTTTTTCTTTGATCCTCTGTACCCCTGAAGCCCCAAAAAGTTTAGAAGGCTTACTGTCCAAGCCACGCACCCTTCTTCTGTTGGGGTAGCTATTAGGATATCATCCACACACTGCAACAGTTTCCCTTCTCCTGGTGGAGCTTCCCAAGATTCCAAATCCTTTGCAAGTTGCTCTCCAAACAGGGTGGCCAAGTTTTTGAAGCCTTAGGGAAGAACTGACCATGTGAGCTGAGTTTTGCATCCACTTTTGGGATTTTCCCATTCAAAAGCAAAAATTTTCTGTCTGGCTTTGTGGAGAGGGAGGCAAAAGAAGGCATCCTTCAAATCTAAAACAGTAAACCAAGTTAGGTCTGGTGTTAAACACATTAACAAGGTGTACAGGTTAGCCACCATGGGGTAGAGATGCTCAGTTATCTTGTTAACAGCTCGTAAATCGGTATGACCTATCAGGTTTGCGGACAGGTAGGATAGCAGTGTTGAAATCACATTGGCACTCCTTCAGCACCCCCAATTTTAAGAAATTTTCAATTATCAGGCTAATTCCTTCTCTATCTTCCTTTCTCAAAGGATACTGTTTAATTCTAACTGGTTGTTTTCCTTCCTTAAGCTTAATTTTTATTGGGGGTGCATTTTTCACCGTCCCTGGTACATTGGAAGCTCATACTCCTGGAAACACTTGGTTCAGTATCTCCTCACTAATTTCCTCTTTAACCTCCATAGCTGTTAATATTAAACTCAACACTTCTACATATTTTTACTTATTCACCTCCAGAGTAACCTCTCCATTTTTAAACAAAATGGTTACCTGTAATTTCTCTCCCTAGGAGTGACTCTGGAGAGTTGGGCATATATAGAAACATATGGATGCCCCATTGCTTTCCATATTTATATTTCAGTGGCTTGCAAAAATATGCTATTTCAGATTGGCCAGTTTCCCCCTTTACCGTAACATAATTGTTCCCCACTGGTATCAAAGCTTCATTTAAAACTGAAAATGTTGTTCCTGTGTCCACCATGAGTTCTACCTCTTTCCCCTCCTTCCCCAGTTCCATTTTTATAACCAGTGGATCTCCTGGGGTAAGATCCCCTAGACTCCCTCAGTCATTTTCCACATGACCACCACCTCCCTTCCTTGGTTCCCTTTCCCATTTCTTCTCTGTTCAGGGCATTCATTCTTCCAGTGTCCAAATTTTCTGCAAATCGCACACTGATTCTTGTCCAGTCAGAGTGGTCACTGCCTAGGTGGTTCCCAATCACATTTTCCTTTCTCTTCTTCTTTTACTACTGCTACTTACTTTCTCATCCCTTGCTTGTATCCTTCTTCTCAATTGCTAAAAACCCTCCATGCCTCATCTAACAAGGCCTCGAAATTCCTTCCTTCTGGTCCCCGGAGCCTCTGAAGTTTTCTTCTGATGTCTCCCATAGACTGCCCTAAAAATAAACTTACCAGCTACTGTATCCCTACCTCAGATCCGGGATCTAATGGTGTATGGCGGCACATCATGTCTCTGAGGTGATCTAAAAACTCAGAAGGAGTTTCAGAGGGGGTCTGCTTAACTGCATACAAAGCTGACCAATCTATAGTTTTGGGGATGGCCTGTTCCATTTCCTTTGCTATCCATTCTTAATAGTTTTGTAGTTTTACCAGTTGCCCTGGTTCATTTGGATTCCAATTTGGATCCTCTTGTGTTACTCTACAAACGTTCTCTGCTAAGTCCCCCACTGTTGAACTAACTGTTTTTCTGTCTCTGTTAATGCCTCCAACAATAACTGCAGGTCATACAAATCCAGGTTCTGTTGCTTTATCATATATCTTTAACCTTTCGGCTCTTCCTATCGGATCACTTCTGTAGTTCTTGGCAATTCTTTCCCAGCCCTCTAAGTCAATTGTAGAAAAAGGAATTTTATCTGATATCCTTTGGTTCCCAGATCCTACTGCCTCTTGTAAAGGGGCTTGTATTATTTCCCTAGTTTGTTTTCTAGTCTGGGATGCTGTGGGACCACTCGTGGAAGGTTCCTCATCATCACTATAATTATCAGGCAATAGGGGACATGACAATTTTCATCATTCAGAAGTAAGTGGAGGAGCAGACAGCCCAGCTTGTCTCTCTTCCGAGGGAGCTGAATCTGCTCCTCTCCTTAGTCCCCTTTGCTCCTCAGGGGATGGCCCAAATAGGTCCAGTGACTCTTGCTTTTGTGTCTTTGCTTGATTAACCTTGTCATGACGTGTGCAGCACTGGTTAATTGAGCACACACTGCAGCATCACTTAGGTCTCCCTCTATTAGCATTGTTTTCCTTTTCAAGGGCTAACACCAGGGGATCAGAGAGGGCTCTAATTCCACAATCCCTCTGCCATTCAGGATGATTTTGGAGGGAGAGAAACATGTCCACATATGAAACCTCACTCCATTTCCCTTCACGCCTGAGGAAAAGCATAATTTGCAACAAGGTGTTATATTCTAAGGTCCCAGTCTGTGGCCATTTCGCTCCACTTTCCACTTTGTATAAGGGCCACCACTATGTGCAGTAGGTCACAAACGTGTGTTTGGATTCTGTGCTTCCCAGGTCTGTAATTTCCTTCCAGTGGGTTAAAATACAGCCCAGAGGACTTGCCCTAGGGATTCCTTTACTCTTTCCTGATCCCATTATTTTGTCCTCCTTGTCCTGTTTCACTTCCACCCAAATCTCTTCTCACACTCTCACACAGTCTTTTCCCAATCCTCTTCCCTTACACTCCAAATCTTTGGGACTAAATGGAATCTTCCACAGAAATACTCTAAAATTCCTGGTTCAGGGTTTCCCTGGCCCTGCACCCAGCACTGGGGACATGCAATGTGTCCTCTGTCAGAGGAACAGTACCAACGCTCTCTGCAGGACCTGCACTTAACCAACACGTGGACAACGTGTCACCCTTGCCTGCACAAACAGATGATTCCATCTCTCCTATTTGTCTGGATATTCAAATCCTTTGGTGCTGGCTCCTTTGGTTCCAGTCTAATGCAACTAATTTCCCTGCAGAGGAATAGTCCCTCTAAATAAAGTCTATCGTCCCTCTATATAGGCCCTATAAATAAACCCACTGTTTCCCCTTTATCACCCAATTACTCTCAGCAGTTATGAATTCCCAGGAACCAAGTCCAAACCATTGGGAGAGAGGGACTCCTTCCATCCATCTCTCAACAGCTGGGACAACTGTGATCCCACAACCCTCTCGTATGCCTTTGCTCTTTTCTTAAAACACACTTTACGGCAAACCCTAAAAACAATACTCACAGCAAGCAAAGCCAAATGAACCTTATAGACAGTACTTCAAAGTAAAGCAAAAACCCCTAAAGAAACAAAACTCCCAGCAAGCAACATCAAACAAGCCCTAAAGACAGCACACAGTAAAGGAGAATATGCAAGATAAAACACAACCCCAGCTTGCTGCAACCATAACTTTTGACACAAGATGACAGTATTACCTCAAAAATACACCACAACTTCACTTTGCACCAAGGGGCGGCTCAGACACAGGCACAACGAAGCACAGCACATGTTCGAACTTTTAAAACTCACACATACAACCAAAATAGCAGCAACTAAACAGGAATTCGCTCAGTCCAGCCCCAGAACCGGGGGGTGCTCCCCAGTGAGCGAATCCCTTCCACCGCTAGCCACACGTCCCATCAATGGATGCTTGCAAGCCCAAACCCACCAGGACCCTTTCTGTGCACTCAGACATCTCTGAGCAGCTTATCAGTGGTGCCTACGGGGTCCCCTTTTAAAGAGAAATACATGTAGTTTCTCCACTGCTCAGGAGGTCGTTGTCTGTCCCCACAGTGAGCCATCCAAGAAGTGGAAACCCTTCCAGGGAAAATCCCAGGTACACGCCTTAGGAAGTCCACCACTCAGTTGGTCCTACAGCTGGCAGAGAATGTCACATCTGGGTCACCAAATTGATATGTAGAAAGACTCCAAAGCTCAAAGACAAAGTGAGTAATAAAGTAGCCCTTCTGCCAGCCGAGCTGTGGAGCCGGGTACCCACCCCTGGAGACCTGCTGTCAGGAGAGGAGCTGATCCTACACAACATCCTAGTCCTTCTTGAAGGGGATGTCCCCACAGACCGTGGCCCACAGGAGTAGCGCTGGCACTGGACGCAATGCAGGGACAGTGCAGACGCTTTCCCATCCAATCCAGGCACCAGGTGCAATCTTCCTGGGGAAAACAAAGAACAATTGCATGAAAATCAATTCAAAAAAAGACCTGGAAATGAGAAAAAGTGTCAAAGGTTATCACTGTATCACAGGCCTAGGGACACCACAGCTGTGTGAGCACTGGACACAAGTTTGCTCCCACTGAGTGCTGTGATGGTTTCTGCAGGAGCTCTGGGCTCCTGTGCATGCCGGACACAATGAGGAGACAAGGAGCCAAGTGCACTGACACACCTTTGCCTTGAGCATGTCCCGCCCTGGACCAAACACCCTGAAAGGTTTCCCCTTTGGACCATGTCTTGAAACATCAGGTCAGCTGTTTGACAAATCTGGTTGGTTTGGTGTCAAGAAATTTCCCTTCAGAAACACTGGGTTTGTCTTCCTCTGTGTCTTCCCCTCAGCAGCTTTGGGGATGCTCCTGAGTGAAGCCATCTGTCTCACACAGTTTGGGACAACTTAATACAGGACACTCTGCACTAAGTTGTCTCTTCTAAAGTGTTCCAACAACCCCTTTCCAGCAACAGGAAATAAATACTAATAGATGAAAGTGGGAAAAACCCCAACATATCATTAACAAACAGAATGCTTACAAAGCAAGGAAAAAAGGCCAGTGACTTCTAGATACCAAACTGTCAGACCTCACTGTCCCCCCTCAGGAACAAAGGCCCAAAATGCCGGAGGACAATCCCCCCAGGACACGCGTCACAAGATGGCACCAGGTTCTCCCTCAGGAAGAACAGGAGCTGTCACGGAGCAGTTCCAGCAGCAGATGAAAGTTCGGTGGCTCGTCTGGCATCTGGGACTTTCTCCCAATGGCAGAGCTCTGTGGAGTGGTCACGGCAGGTGAAGCAGCTGGGCTGGAGCCCCTCAGTGTCTTTTCTGCCCAGTGTGGTACAGCTCACGGACTCTCAGTCTGGGAGTAGGGACGCTCTGCTTCTGCCTGCACGATGTCCCTCGGCTTGGACAAGCAGTTTTCTGCCAGGACAGCCCTGCAGACTGTTCCACATTTCTTTCATAAATCCCATAAAAACAAGTAAAATTACTCCTGGGGTTGCAGAAATCCAGGACAGCTTAAAGTGAGAGCCAGAAGGCTTTTGTCTTGCTCCTGCCTGAAGAATTCTTGATGATCTGATGCAATCTTACTCAGATGTAACATGGGATCTGAGTTTTTCTATTAAAATATTTCATGATGAGTGACAAGCCTCAAGAGCATGAGGTACAGGACTGATGTGTGAAACCATGAGCATATCCTCCAAAGTGGCCACTTTAATTGCCCATTTTACTATTCTTGTATTTATTCTACACTAATAAGCAAAATCAAGCTTTGCTTGGATGTAAAACAGGCATGGCATGCACTACAGTCCCTCGCAGAGTCACCAGGGCTGGCAGTGACAAAGCAGGCAATCTGCTTCATTGTGAACCACTACAGAGCTACATCACAATGTGGGTTTAAGTAGCATGGTATTATTAAGACCTCCTTTTCTGCGTGAGATACAAAAAGGAGGTCCCAAATGACCTTCATGCAAGCATGCAGTAAGAAACTGATCCTGCTCTCCTAACTAAGCTTTGGCTTTGGAATTACACCCTTCCCATTCATCTTTTGACACAGACACTCCAGGTTTTCCCCCACACCCCTGCAAGGCTGGCAGTCGCTGTTTCCCATTTTCTGTTCTTCCCTAGAGCCAGTACAGCGGCTGCTGCAACTACAAGCCCAGAGATCTGGATATCGTGAAGGAGAATTAAATGCTAATTAAGTATTCACGTTGGTAATACCCAGGTCTGCACTTCCCAGTGCTCTGAAGCAGCAGCTGGAGGATCCTAGTGAAATACACGATCTCTTCTTACCTATGAAATTCTGAATGAAGACACCACCTGTGAGCCAGATCTGTGTGAGATTGCAAAGGAGCAAAGCTTTGCCATTTGGGCACACTTCTCTTTGTTTCTTTGCTCAGGCCTTTGGTGAGCACGGAACTCATCTAGGTAGAAATCTTTTGGCTAGACAGGATCTTTTGATCCATTGTCCCCCAAACATGTAAATGTCTGGCCCTGTTGTCATGACAAGTTAAAAATAGCAGCACAAATGACACAAGGAAAACATGGCAAAAGAGGAAGAGGAGAGGCCCAATAAGGAAAGGATGTGGTGAGACACTGGTGCATCGAGGGAGCTGCACTCCCATAACCTCTAGGCTAGCAGTTCCTGGTCTCACATTCTCCTTTGGTTTATTTAAATTTAATTTATTTAGTTAGGTTTTTTTTTTTTAATAATGAAAATAAAATATATACAATTAAAATATGTCACCAAAATTTAAAGATAGACTCAAAACACATTTATTCAAAACTATCAGAACATATGTACATCTTAAACTATGAAGCCTAAAACCTATTCCAAAATCATAACTCCTATTCTTGATAAACCCTATTTTTGTTGAATCCTATTCTTGACGAATCCTATTCTTCATAATCCTAAATCCTAAATCCTATTCTTGAAACATTCTTCGGAGAGTTGGCAGCTTCTTCCTGATCTTGGAGGAAAGACAGCTCTCCTGGACTGGATGTAAGGTCTTTCTTGATAAGAGAACGTCCGAAGCGTCCAGAGAAAACTTCTTGGCAAGCGGGTAGCCAGTCGTATCTGTGGAGACACAAAGTTTAACAGAGCTCGGAATGCAAACCTAAAGCATCTGAAGCTTCATATTTCATGAGACAGACTTCCTGGAAACCTCTAAACAGCTGCACAGGAAAACATCCTCCTGCTGGCAGCCACTTGAGGCCGGCCAGGAGAAAACCCTGCCCCACTTCCACAGAGCTGCCACAGGAACAGCCTGGCCTCTGGGCTGCCCTGGGACAGCAGGGAGCCCAGAGCCCTGTGCTCTCCAGCAATGCCTCAGCTGCACATGCACCCTGCTGCTCCTCTCCCTGCCCCACAGCTGAGCAGCCCTACAGCTCCACGGGGCACTGCCAGCAGCACAGCTCATTGCAGGGCCACATGCAGGCCACAGCTCTTCCCTGACAATGTGCACAGCCTCTCTGGGCTGCCACAAGACCCTTCCTCCCAACACAGAGCGGCCCAGCTCCCACCTCACCTCTGTGGGAGGCTGATCCATGCTTGGTCTTCTCCTTGTCTTCTGTCTGGGTTGTCTTCAGGCTGATCCATGCTTGGTCTTCACCTCGTCTTCATTCTGGTTTTGCTTCAGTCTGATCCATGCTTGGTCTTCACCTCGTCTTCACTCTGGGTTTTCTTCAGGCTGATCCATGCTTGGTCTTCACCTCGTCTTCAGTCTGGGTTTGCTTCAGGATGATCCACAGTTGGTCTTCACTTCATCTTCCATCTGGGTTTGCTTCAGGCCCCCCAGGTCATGACTAGGAAGGGCGTTCACATTTGCAATTCCAAAATTGTCTGCTCTACCAGCAGCTATGTTCAAACATTTCACATCAGAGACCTCAAGAGTTCAGTCACATGAAAGCACTGAAAAGGTTCTGCATCCCAGAGCTAAAAGGAAGAAGCCTATATTGGGACACAGAAAGGCACTGAGTCAGGCAGTTCATGACTTCACAGAGCAGCTGAGGTGGAGAAAGTGGAAACTGCCCTTGAAGATCTGCCTCTTCAACACTCCATTTTTCAGGCATATTCTCCCAGTGTGGCGTTTTCAGAGCTGACATCGATCTGTGTGGCAAAGGAATTTTCAGCAGCCCTTGCCTGTGGAGGTATTTGCCATTGCCATCTTGCCCCATGCAAAATAACATGTGGAAAAAGGCATCATTGACACCTGTATTTAGACCCGTTTGTCATAAATAAATTCACTTGGTGAATCCTAAATTCCCCATTGAAAAAAGCAGACACAGAAGAAAGGTGGAAAACAGGAGCTACTGCCTATAATGTAGAGCCTCCCAGGTGGCTGGTCTGCAGAAGCTCTGATGGGCCGGTGTCCCTTCATGCCAACAGCAAAACTGTTCATTTCACAAGTCAGACGGGGCCCAAGCAAACTCCAAAACCCCTTTGCCTCTGAATTGCAGCAAAGCTGTAGTCCAGGACTTTCTCTTCAGACCAGCAGCACAGAGCCATGGGTGCCTGGCACTGCTGGGAAATGCTGCTGCACATTCCAGCCTGTTGGGGATGGTGCATAAGGACTGCACTTCCACAGCTTCTGGTGGGTGTCAGCTGGAGCATTCCACAGACAGCAACAGCTACCAAGGCACTCAGCGTTCTCTTGTGTCGGAGAGACAGAGACACAGGTGAGGAGAGTCCATGCCAGGGCTCAGCCTTACCTAAATGCACAACAGATTGGTCCAGAGCCGTCATAGCTGCAGCATGAACCCCGGGATCCTTTGAGTTTAGGTTCTTTGTTATGCCTTCAACCAAACGGATCATCAATGGGTTCATGGCATCCTGCAGCAGTCCTATGATTTCTGCCAGTGCCTCCAGTGCCTTCTGCTTCACTTTCTTATGTGTGTCACAGATTCTCAGGCCAAAATAATCAAAAATCTGTGAAGAGAACAAACAACATGAAAGCTTGATTAAAATGACCTTTTTTGAAGAGGACATGTAGAAATGAGCACTCAGGAATCTAAAAGATGAAAGTGATCCTTTCTCTCAGGTCAGCCCTTGCTTGCACAATTTCACTGTTTTCCTGTGGGCCACTCAGTGGAATGGCTGCACAATCTCATGCTGCTTGAAAGATTTTCATCTCTTTTTGAGAGGTTTGGTTGGGGACAGAAAAGTTCTTATGGTGTTTCTCTCCACCTATAAATCATTAAATCAATTCCATTTATTAATTCAAAAGACTACCTTTGCTGTACATGTATGGAAGCAGATATTTACAATGCCCATTTTTCTATACAATTGCCTCAAGTATCGAGGTCAGCTATGATTTTGCCAAAACTGTGGCTGGAGGAGATCTAAGTTTTATTTTGTCTGTCTCAGAACCTCTGTCTGGAGTAGGGCAGGGTTCTGATCAACTCTTCCAGGATCCAGACTATTGCTCTAACTAACAGGTGGACTTGTGAAATGTAATGTGCTCTACAGCTCTCATTCCAGCAGGTTCAGTCCCTTGACAGCCACATTATCAGGCACACTTTTCTGGAAAAAGGGAAAAAGCAGCTACTGAGAGGAGAAGGGATGGATCTCTCCTTGTTTTCTTCCTTTCCAAAGAGAAAAAAAGGCCCCCAAAAAGGGTGAGCACCATCTTTACCAAGAGGAGTAGGGACGAGGATGGAAATGAGTTTTACCTGTGCAAGACAAGATGGAGTTTACAGAAGTATCCTTTTAAAAACATTTTGTTTAAACCAACCAGCCTGATACTTCTCTTCCCCATGCAAACCCACTTTTTCTCTAGAGAATAATTGCCATATTTTCAATGGTTCAATTCCCTTCACTTAACCCAGCTGGGAGTAGGAGACAGCAGAGGTTACACCAGCAGAAAATTCTGCCATCATCTGATAAACAGCAGCAATAGGCACCTGCCAGACAAATACAGCTGGACTGACATAACTTGTCCTGAAGCCTGGAGCTCAATTAATTTGTCTGGGTAAGAGGGGCCAGCCAATCCCAAACAGCCAGGATGGAGTGCCAAGACACACTGAATTAGCTTTACTTTGGCAGACTTGGGAAAGGAGCTAAATGAAAGGAGCGATGAAGAGATCCCACATACTTGGACAATGTTAGTGGTGATCAGCTGGGGTCTGGTTTTGGACAGGTCTAGGAGGAGTGCCACTCCTTCCATCCGTGTCTGGAACCCCTTGTCTTCCAGGAGATGGTAAAGCTTCTGGAGCAGCTCCTTTTCTTCCACAGATGCAGGTAACATGACCTGGGCTGTTGCACGGTGTAGGCGGCGTCCATCAGTGGCAGACTTTGCCCTGGAAAACAAAACCAAATTAGGATCTGTTTCTGATAATACCTTCAGTTAATTGTGAGCCAAACATCTTGAGCAGCTTTCCTAATGATCTGATTTCAAGCTAGAAAATGATGAGGCTCTGAAGAACAACGTGGACCTCGTGACAATCATTATGGAAGACATACTGCAAGGAACATTGTCCCAGTGCTTACTCAGGAAAACCAAGGATGAGGTGTATCTGATCTATCTTCAGATGGCTTCCAAGACACACAGGTCACATTGCTTTGTGGGGAAAGAGAAACACTGCTTCCAAGTTTAAATGCCTCCTCATATGGGATATGTGTGTGTCTTACAATAAGAAAACTCATCACTCTGGAGAAGGGTCTCTACAACCAGGCATGACAATCTGCAAAAGTAGCTCAGATGCATCTGAACAGATGAACAGGGGCATATCTGAAGGATCCAGAAAATCAGTAACAGAGAGAAAAACAGAAGCCAAACATCCCAGAACTACACTCACATTTCATTTGCTTCACTAGAGACTAGATGCACAGCTTAACAATCCACTGGGAATAATCCTCTTGGATCAACCTGTCTCTTCCATGAAAATGGGAAGATGCTACCTATGCTACTGAGGCATGTGCTCACTTTCCTGCCACCCCTGAGCATGACAGAGCTAAATAAATCCCCTCTGTTAGCAGAGGAGAACAGTACAAGTAGCTCTGCCACTGGCATGAAGATAAAGCAAGGACCAAATTCCTGTCTTAAATGCAGCACAGGGGGAAATAAACCAAACTCGCTGTCCATCAAGCAAACTGTATGAACCACAGGAATCTCAAGACAAAAAGTCCACCTTGAGACACCTATAGACCAAAATGGCTTAGGAATTGCCTTGCTCCTTACTACTCAAACTTGGTACTGTTTGAGGGTAAGAAAACCAACAATCTGCCAGGCCAAACTTCATGGAAGGGAACTGCTTGTTTGAGGAATGGCATCCTGCCTCTAGACTGGGACTTCTCATTAAAACACCCAGCTAAAAAGGACTCCACTTGGATGATAAAAACCCTGGTTGAATTTACTTGTCTCAAGTCATGCAGCAGAGACTTGGCCCTCTCCTAGCCTCCACAGCCCTGCCCTTGCCACTGCACTGGATCATCTGAACTGCAAGCAGTGGGTGACTTTTTGTCACTCAATTTTTGTGGAAAGCCCTCCAGAGAAGCTGTGTTCAACACAATGCAGAAATAGATGTTTTTTATCCTAGAGCAATTGTAGGGAAAGGAAACAATCTTTGGCACTGGTCATCTCCATCAGAAAGATTTGCCTGAGGAAGAGGCATGCAAAGCTTGTCAGGGGCTTTGTCACATCTGGCAAAAGTGCTCAGTACCGTTTGCTAGGAGGCGATGTGGCCTGGGGCTTCTTCGCGCCATCGTTCCTCTTCTTCACCGGCTCCTGCACAGGTGGGCATTCAGCCTTCTGGTTGTCCATCCCCTACAGAGACACAGAGAAACCCCATCAATCTTTAGAATATAAACTAGGAAATTCCCTCTTTAAAACACCAGTTAGAACCAGGATCACAAAAGTGAACAAAGGAAGAGTGTTAACAGAAGAAGCTGATACATTAAACTCATCAGGTGCAATGCTTGCATGAGAAGGCGTTACCTACACTCAGCAAAGAGGGAGATTTACCTCACTTGACACTGCACAGTGCTGTCAGCTGAACACAAGAGGCAAGAGGAGAATGTGGGGCAACAGTAAAATACCATTTCTCTCTGAAACTGGGGGTGTGCTTCTGTGGGATCAAAGCATGCCAGGCAACAAGGGAAACACATCTGCTTTGTTGTCAGAGCCTATTAGCAGTGTCCTCCTGCCCTTGCACATCAATTTTCCTTTCTTTAACTGGCAGGGAAGCCAGGACAAAACACCTCATCCTTGCTTCCCTTGCACATCAATTTTCCTTACTTTAACTGGCAGGGACGCCAGGACAAAACCCCTCATCCTTGCTTTTGCTTATTCTATACTATCTGTATGCACATGGGCAGCTAGTTGCTCTGGTGTTCTTGGCAGCTATTAATGGGAATTTCATCATCAACGTAAGGGGATTTTGGTGGCTGGGGATGATTTTGCCGCTAGGAAACCACAATTCTCTTCAAGAAGAAATTTGGAGGTCACTGAGCCACAGATAACAGCATTCTAGAAATCTGCAGAAGAGGTTTAGGAAGACCGAATACATTGGCTAAAGACCTCTGAAATATCTCTAGGAAATACCATTTCTCTCTGAAACTGGGGGTGTGCTTCTGTGGGATCAAAGCATGCCAGGCAACAAGGGAAACACATCTGCTTTGTTGTCAGAGCCTATTAGCAGTGTCCTCCTGCCCTTGCACATCAATTTTCCTTTCTTTAACTGGCAGGGAAGCCAGGACAAAACACCTCATCCTTGCTTTTGATTATTCTATACTATCTGTATGCACATGGGCAGCTAGTTGCTCTGGTGTTCTTGGCAGCTATTAATGGGAATTTCATCATCAGAGTAAGGGGATTTTGGTGGCTGGGGGTGATTTTGCCGCTAGGAAACCACAATTCTCTTCAAGAAGAAATTTGGAGGTCACTGAGCCACAGATAACAGCATTCTAGAAATCTGCAGAAGAGGTTTAGGAAGACCGAATACATTGGCTAAAGACCTCTGAAATATCTCTAGGGAAGTCTTAAGTTAATGAGAAACAGATGTTTGGGATCCTTCAGTGATGGACATTAGCCAACACTTTGGCTTTCTCTTGTGCACCTAAGGCCAAACAAAACTGTTGGACTGGCTAATCGGAGCTCTTTTGATCTCAGTAAAGAATCTTGCAAGTCACAGGAAGTTGGCAATTCTCCTTCTTGCTGCCAACCTCAGCTTACCCAGTACAGTGATTCCCCAGGCAACCCAGAGCAGTGGTCACAGCACCAAGCCTGACAGAGCTCAAGAAGCATTTGGACAATGCTCTCAGGCCCATGGAGTGACTCTTGGGCTGTTCTGCACATGGCCAGGAGCTGGACTGGATCACCCATATGGGTCCCCTCCAACACTGCATATTCCATGATTCTATGCTCCTTAGCCACACTGTGAGGTCACTTATTATTGCCTTGACTTTCCACTCTTTTCTGCTTTTAACTTAATGCCAAACACAAAATGGTTTTCCTGTTTTAGGAGGTGAAAGAAGATCATTACCTCGTGTCCTTGTGACAGTCCTGAGCGAGTGTCCCCGCCACCTGTGCCAGCCTCTCAGCCCTGGGTGTGCCTGCAAGCTTTGTGACTCCCATTTTCTCCGTCAAGGACAGGAGGAGTTCAGCCGCACACTTCCGCGCCGGGACGTAGCGACTCCTGGGAAGGAGAGAGCAAACCCTGAGGCACAGGCAGAAGGAGCAACACAGCACAGGCCTTGGCCACAGCCTGCTCCCTGTCCTTGCTGGGGGAAGGAGCCCGGCTTCTCCCTGCAGCTGCAGACACCTGCAGAAGGTTCTGTCCTCAGATAAACACAAAGTTAGCGTTGTACAGATGGGCTGCCTGCATGGAAGAGGGAAGAATTCAGTCTCCCTGCCCTCTCTGATACTCAATTTCTTTCCCAAAATTTACTTGGAGAAAGATTAAAGTAATAGATTACATAGGAATTATTTAGAAATTAAGGACAATTCATGCTGACCCATCAGAGGGCACCCACTACACAGAGCTGCAGCAGGATGAGGCTCTTTCCACCCATTCATCCCCAAATCTGCAGACCCTTGGGAAAACACAAATGCAGACCAAACACGCCATGGGCCGTGAAGTTGTGGAATATCCAGCAATGCAGGCTGTTTCTTTTGTAAAGCTTGGCTAGGGATACGTGTGAGTGTTTACCCTATTCCAAAACTGAGGAAAGGGTGGCAGTCAGTTTAGCCAGCTTGTCCTGTTCTAGAGACTGTCTCCTGGGAACTATCAGGCCCAGCACCAACACTTAAGGCAGCATTTGCTTCAGCTCTCCCATGGCACTCAGCCCGTGAGGGTGCCTGGAAAGTGCTTCATCATCTCAGAGCTAACATGAAACATCAGTTTGAATAGAAAGTAGAGCTCTAAGGCCAGGACACTCACACAAGACTCCTTTTGGCAGGAGCTGCACCTGCTGTGCAGGCTGTGCCACACCCAGCACATTCTCCCTGATGTGCTCCACAACCCAGCAAGTACCCTCCTTATTTCTCAGAAATGAGGTTGATCAGAGAATCGAGTCACGGAGTCTACAGAAGATGCAGGATACAGGACCCTTCCCTTCCACCATTCCCATTCTCACTCTCATCTCTTCCCTCACCCACACACTAGAAGGTCAAGCATATCACAGAAAGTGAACCTACTTGACTCCTTTGTCCATGAGAGCAGTCATTGCTCGTATAGGAGTCACGTTCTCGACCATCATCCCCAGGCTCTCACAGGCTGCCTTCTGAATAAACTCTGGGGAGTTCCGCAACATGTGGAGAAGGACTGCAGCAATCTCGTCCACCTCGGAGTCCATGTCCTTCCCCAAGATCTCAAAGAGCTCTCCCAGAGTGACGATTGCAGAGCAGGACACATTGGACCGGAGGTTGCTCACCTGGGGAAGTCATGAGGGGAAACATAAGCATCACCTTGAAAAGAAAACCAGTTTCCTTCGACAAAACTCCCAGGAAATCACAACACGACCCAGTGTCTATAAAAGCACAGTAGGAGCAGAAGAGCCCAAGCACAGAAAGGCACTTACTCTGGCACCAATTTCTGGCCACAGCCCTGCTTACTGCATAAAAAAATAGGTTTCACTAAAGTGTTCCACTTAACCCTTCTATAATGTCAACTGCTTTGATTTTAGGCCCTTTTATTTGATAAACAAAGAAGGAAATTAATGAAAGGGCTGCTTTCAAACCATAAAGGCACAAGTCCTAAAGATAAAACAGTCAGATGCTCCTGTTCAAAAAAGCAACACCTGTAGCTGAAGCACTCAGGCAGGAAACAGAAAACACAGGCTCAGGTCTATAGACTCATTTGCAGTGTTCAATTACAGCTTGGGCAGAGATTGGGACTCTGGTATATCATGTCATTATCTTTTCTGCCTTGCATTATAATGGTACCTCACTCACAGACAAGTGTCAAATACCCGACCTGCCAGTAAATACAGCTACATGTACACACAGATCCTACAGATAGCTGACAGACATTAGAAACAGAAGGTCTAAAACCAGAAATGAAGGCTGTCCCTGAGCACACGTGGAGATGAACAAGCACATATTCTACTCTACAGGCCGTGTATCAAGTATGAGGGACAATTCAGAGCAATGTTCTCACCTCTCTGGTAACTGCCAAGCAAATCTCACGAAGTCGACACAGCAGGACTTCTGAATGGGACTCAGCCAGCAGTGTGATGTTCAAGAGTCCCTTCTTCTTCCGTTCCCTGAAAGGCAAGTACCAAAAAGATTGGTTTTTCTCTCTACCCAAGCCCTTGGCAGCACCCTCTGAAATCACCAGGCTGGCAGCTCAGTCAAGCCACGGGAGGTGCTTTTCAAGGAGTACCTAATGAAATCATGGAGCACATTGCCACAAGATGCTGTAGCTGTCAAAAGCATACACAAATCCAAGAGGCAAAGAGAGGGCTTTCAGAGTCTTCATTTGTGACCTTTCTGAAAATCTCTGCTATTAAGTCCCTCTGTCATCACTGCTTCCTAGAAGCTGTGAGGCCAGGCTATGCTGCTGGTTCTTGTCACCTCCCTGTACCTGTCCCTGAGACACAGTCCCATTGGGCTGTTACTGGGACATTTTCCTTCTTTGGCAGTCCCAGCATGCAGTTCAGCACTGAGAGTCTGCACTGGCACTCTGGAGCTGAGTTTCCACTCTACAGCCCAGGCCTGTGTGTCACCCACTCTACTCCACCTCACACATTCCCCCCAAAAAAGCAGCAGAATGTCCCAGAAGATTAAGATACCACCCATGGGCAAGAACTGTTGAAACTCTGGCTTTTTCCAGAACACTCCTACCTAAAACAACCCCCATAACAGCAATGTTATTTCAAAGGTGCAAACAATTCCACCTCTCAGCACTTGCTTTGTGCAGGCCCTCAGCCACAGGAGGATGTGTGAGGCATCAGGGCTGCAGCCAGGGCTGGCAACTGATCCCACAGACACCCTGAGTGTCATCAGGACCCCCACAACTACAGAAACTCCCTGCACCTCACAGGGCGCCAAAAAGAAATGGGGAAGAGAAAGCAGAAGAGAAAGGGCAAAGCAAAGGAGACTGCACAAGGAGATGCAACGTGGCTGATTTTTCATGCTTATCCCTGTGAGAATGAAGCATCCACCGGTGAGTGGATGCTAACCCAGACATCAAAAAGACAACCAATATCACCTAACATTTGTAGGGTTATCACCTCTGGGCCTCCTTCTGTCTGTGCAGAATTTTGGGACACATTGTGAGTATTGACAAAACATCTCAAGCCTGTATGAATCCATGAGAAGGAAAAGTTGAATTGCAAAAGTGCAAGATTCCTAGAGGATTTTATTTCTTTTTCCTTCTCTTCTGCCATGAGCCCTTAAGAGTAATGGCAGGCTGAGGGACTTGAAGGGACAACTCAGTCCATTTCTCAAAAAGAGGAGTGCCTGGAGCTGCTTGTGGGACTCACATGCAGGAGTCCCTGCCATTGCTGTCAGCAGTGGAGCAGAGAGGAATATTACTCAGTCCCACTGGGCCAGTGGCCCAAGGCACCCAAATCTCTACACTCAAAACTGCTGCCATCCTGCTTCTGCCTTCAGCCAGCAAAGCATCTCGTCCCACAGCTTTCTCTCTTCCCTCAGCATTTCCTTTGCAGCTCCATGGAGCAGCAGCCAAAGCCAGGAAACAGCATGGACCTGCTGCAGTTGGAGCAGTGCTGCAGAGCAAGGCCAAGAAAAGGCTGCTCTCCACTCTTTATCCTCTCACAGCTCCACAGTGGTTTCAGCAGTGCCCTTTGGCCCTCTGGGCTCTCGGGGCTCAGAGGCACCAGCAAGACACGCTTCTGACCGACCTCAACGCCAAGAGGGACACAGAGTGATGGGGCCTTTCTTACCAGTCGTCGCTGCCCAGCAAGGACAGTGCCTCCTGCAAGGCCTGCTGTGGGTCCGAAAAGGCTCTGTCCTTCTGCCTGAGCCCACGGAGCGGCTCCTCTCGGCGCAGGGCACCAGTGCCCGTCTGCGAGGTCACTGCAAGGACAGGGTCGGCCATGGGCGCTGCAGGCCCGGGCAAGGCACCCGCCATGGAGCGGCCTGCAGCCCATCTCCCAACCAGGGTTCCCTGTGGCACACACTGCCACTGGGGCACAGACTTCCCTGCTCTCTGAATCCTGGGGCTCCCTGCTTTCTCTCAACCTCCCCAGCTGGGCACAGCTCCAGGCTAAACCTGACAATTGCCCCCACAGCCCCAGCTCCCAAGGGCCACAGGTGCCACAGCCAGGGGCAGGTTCCTGAGGCCGCAGAGCTCCCACTCCCTGACAGGCAGTGCCAACAGCAGGACTGGCCAGCCCAGGAGGGAACCCCTCAGGTGCCCCTCTTGTCTCAGCACCCTGATTTCCCCCAGCCCTGAGGACAGGGGCTCTCTGCAAGTCCCTGAGGAGAGACCTGCAGCTGCCTGGAGACAGCACCAAGCCAAGCCTGAACAACCCAGCCCTGCTGGGCCCGGCTCAATCCCCAAGCAATGACCAGGGAACAGCCATACCTGACCCTTCACACCTGACAGCACTTCTGTTTCCATTGACTTCAAATATTCTAGACTACCAAGTTGCAGTAACTCCAAAGTAGATTTGCTGTTCATTCTCAGGACAGACTATGGACCCAAGATCCCAGCTGTGCTGGCTGAGGCAGGAGGCACTTTGTGCTCCTTTCCCTGCAGGAAAAAGCTGCCACAGAGCAGGCTTACCTGAGGAGCTGCGTGGGAAGCTGCCATCTCCATGGATGGTGGGCGTGCTGGGCTGTAAGGGCACCTTGTCCTGCTTTCTCACAACTGTTTTCTTCATGGAGCTACCGGGGTCTTTTCTCTGCACACTGGGAGCTGTGCCATTGATAGGTGGTAGGTTAAAGCCTGCAGGGACCAAAGAGGAGCTTGTAAGTGGAGAGTGCTGGACAGGATGATGATGGAATGGGACAGAAAAGTTGCTGGAGCTGGGTAACATTCTTTGTTGTCCCAAAGAACTTCAAGTATAACAATGGCACACTGACATGGGACAGTGATCACAGAATCCCAGAGGAGTTTGGGCTGGAAGGCACCTTTAACCACCATCTAGTCCAACTCCTGTGAGCAGGGACATCAACTGTCTCTGGAGAAAGCTGCAAGGATTTTTCATTCTGTCTCCTCTTCATCGCTTCCATCAAAATCTTCATTTTCTTCTGCTCTAATTTCTCCTTAGCCAACTTGCACATTTCAGCATGGATCTAGGTGCAATGGAAACCCATCACAGACTATAAGCAGAGACACACAAACCAGACACAACTTCTCATCAGGAGCACAGAGTCCACAGAGTGCCATAGTCTTCCATGCAGCTCCATATCCATTCCAATAGTTTCAGAGGAATGTCTCCCGTCCTCACCTTGGCAATTACACACAGTGAGGTGGAACACTTCACTGCCACAACCTCACACTTCTGCAACTGCAACCTAGGACAGGAAGCCCTGCTTGAAGCATGAAAGTCATACAAGTGCTCCAAGACAGAGGAAGAGCTCACATGACAGTGAGCAGGCAGTGCAGTTCCTACAGGCCATGGCAGAAGAATGAAAACCATGTGCAATGCCCAGCAAGGAGGGGGAATGAGCTGTTGCTTAACACTCATGGCCAGGAATTGCAGCTGTTTCTCACTTCCTGGCTTCTGAAGGACTCAGCTCTGAAGGATTTGGTCTCTGAGGCCAACAGACCAAAAGGAGGAGTCTTGTGAAAACAAGTTGTACAAACGCTGATGTTAATGAGCAGAAAACTTGAGAATGACAGGGCTCTGAGATACAGCCACAAAGGGAACCAGGAAAAAGCAAACTCTCCCATTTTAGTTTGCAGCCTTGCTTACACTCAACATTACAATCTTTGCTCCTCTGCTTCCAAGGATGCACTTTTCCCACATTCACTGATGTCTAGCATGCTCTGCCATTCAGAACTTCTCTAAAACAGCCTTTGCACATAAAGAATGCTTCTGGCGTGATCATGTGGCACCATCTCCAAACCAGTCACTTGGCACCACTGGAAATGGCCAAGCAATTGCCCTGTAGTTGTCAAATATATACCCAAGAGAATCCCCATCCTCCAAGGAGTGGAAGATTATGATTTTCATCATTGACATTTTGGGCCAAGCACTAAACAGCCACTGGAAAGGAAGTCTGCTCATCCCTGTCCTTATCCCTTACCTTTCCAAAGCTGTCCCTCAGCTCTTTGTCACTCCTAAGACCAGGACTGCTGGGATCATCTGTCTCCTTGGCCTGGCTCAGTGGGAGGCCTGGGAATGGAAGCAAAGATTCCAAGGAGTGGAAGATTATGATTTTCAGTGACATTTTGGGCCAAGCACTAAACAGCCACTGGAAAGGAAGTCTGCTCATCCCTGTCCTTATCCCTTACCTTTCCAAAGCTGTCCCTCAGCTCTTTGTCACTCCTAAGACCAGGACTGCTGGGATCATCTGTCTCCTTGGCCTGGCTCAGTGGGAGGCCTGGGAATGGAAGCAAAGATTCCTGTAAATCTCTGGTGGAGTACAAGCCCCCAAAAATGCCATGCTGGGCAACAGACAAGACGGGTTCCGGATTGCAGAGCTCTCATAAAACACAGAGACTGGGACTGAGAGCAGCAAGGTACAATGCCTAGACCCTGTCCCAAGGGATGGGCTACTGGCACTACACATGACATCACTCTGTTGGCAGCAGACTGAAACCTGCTGCATGACAAAGGCCTCAGCCCCTGCATGCTGGAGAGCCTCTCCGTCTGATAGAGAAGGGCAGAGATGGAGATTGCTCTTGGTAAGAGATTCTTGTCTGCCCTTCAAGGCCTTTGTTTCTGGATTTCCCACTCAATTCTAGGTCAGGTTTTGCAGTTTTGGGGATTTTTTATATTACTCTTTACAACAAAGGAAGTGCTGGGACACCAACAATGCCACCAGGTGTTAGACGCAAAAGAAGCTTTGCTTTCCTCATTAGATGTCCCCGGTTTTCTGCGAGCCTGTATTTGTAGGGACCAAAGTGCTCATCCAAAAGTTCTACTTTTTCTCTTCTTCCTTCTTCCAAGGGTTTATTCTCTGCTTTCTTTCCAGCAGAGACATCCCAACCCAAATAAACATGACCTATCTCAAAACAATTCTGATCTTGGCTGATACTGACAATACATAACGTCCTTAATGGAAATAGCTGATGGCTGGTCATTCTGAAACACTCCCAACAGAGCTGGTAGAACTAGGATATCTAATTTTTACATGGTTTCAAAGAGCATAAAATCATGTGGCAGCCAAGCACTATGAGAGGGATACCTGTCTTAAAACTGGACTCTTTCACCCTGCAGAATGCTTCAGACAGTAATAAAAGTAAGACCAGAAAGAATGAATGAGAGAAGTCATTTCTAGTCCAGAATTAATTCAGAAAAAAAGTCATTTACTTTTTGAGAAATACCACACTCTAGCTGCATTAAGCATTCCAGCTGCATATCAACAATTCAGGACTTGTTCCAAGGGTACCATACCCAGGATTTGGCAGAACAAACCCTGACAAAATGGACCAGGGGATCTGATCCCTTTATCTGCATCAGTACGATTATTCCTTCATTTCTCATCTCTCCTAGCATTACATGCCCAGAGATGCCAAAGGAACAACAACAGTGTCAAAGAGGCTTTCAACTTGAAAGCACTGGATGACCCAGATGCACCAGAGACTGCATTTTGTCTGGCACAATTCCACTTGTCAGGGATCAGGCAAGGCACGCACAGGGACAAGGCAGGAGGCATCTCCTCCCCCAGCCTCAGCCTGCAGCACTGACACAGGCACAGACAGCCGGGAAAGAGATTTGTCATTGGGAACCTGCCACAGGTGGCTTTGGGCTTGTGCTGTCACAGGATGACAAACTCACACCCTGCCTAGGCCGCAGCTGTTTGGAAGTCTCCTTCTCCTTCACTGGAAAAGTCCAAAAGACTTTCCATCATAGGAGGCTTCCCTATTCTTCCCAGTGCAAAACCAGTCAATATCCATGAATCTCCTTCAAATCTCCAAGAGTACAGCTGAGAAACTACCGCACTGAAAGGTTTTCTCCTTCAAAAGCTGGAGGAAGTCGTGGGAATATTTCTCATTTCATGCCAAATGCCTTCTTTTTCCGCTCTAATTTTCAGACAAGAAAGTCTATAGGAAGATAAAAGGCGTGTGCAGAATGAAGAGGAATATTTTCTTTTTTGCACTGCACTTTTTGAATCCTGAGGAATCACTCCAGCTCCTGCCACTCAACACTTCACTCTGGAGGAATTTTCACTGCACCAACACAGAACATTCCCAGTCACTCGATTCTGGGAGAATCCACATAGGCCATGAAGGTATTGAAACTAATTTAAAGACATTTTTAAAAGAATGGGTTTTAACCAAGCTTTCCAAGTGTCACCTCTGAGTCAAGATCCCAATGGTCATTTTAGGAAAAACATGTCCTGTACCCACCTGCATGTTCCGGGGTCTTCTCTTGGCTTCTGATGCTGGGTCTTGGCCTGGAGAAAATGGAGGACAAAGGGACATATGAGGAGCTAGAAAGAGAAGGGAGGCAATGGGTGTACCATGAAAGGAGTCAAACTTCTTAGCATGGTCACTCTCATGAAGGAGGAAATGCAACACATAAACCCAACAGGATGCAAAGATGGCTAATTGTCCTTAAGCTTTTAGTTAATGGAAACTGCCTTTTAGGAAGTTCAGCAGAGCTCCCTGCCCTGCTGCTCTCTGCAAGGTCTCTGCCTGCCCAACTTGCTCCAGGGCTCCCATGCCACGGCCAGGAATGAGGCTGGAGGCAGCAGGGCCAGATGCACACCCATCCTTACTATCCCATCATTTCTGGCCCAGCTAAAGGCCTAAACCAGGATCTTTTTCATGTTTACTGAAAGGGTAACTTCCTATCAGGGAGGAAGTCTCAGAGCTCTGCTGACAGCACATAAACTGAAAATTTACGACACCGGACATAGCTTTGTCTCCTTACCTTACTTCCTTTTCCCTCTGATGTGAGCTCCTGGGTTTTTCTACTCTCCTCATCCAGGTTTCTGCCAGATTTCCCAGTCTCCTGCTCTCCATGGCACATTTTCCTTGGCATGGCAAAAGGAGAGCTCCTCAGGATGGGAATCAAAGGCTTAGATGGAAGGAGCATTGCCGGACTTGACAGAGAAAATCTCTTGGCAAGAGGGGAGCCAATCAGGTCTGCAAAGTGGAGATACAATATGTATCAGAGCCCCCATTGCAAACCTAAAGCATCTGAGGCTCCCTATTTCATGGGATAAATTCCTTGGAAGCTTCTAAACAGCTGCACAGGGAAACATCCTCCTGCTGGCAGCCTCTTGAATCAGGCCAGGGGAAAACCCTGCCCCACTTCCACAGAGCTGCCACAGGAACAGCCTGGCCTCTGGGCTGCCCTGGGACAGCAGGGAGCCCAGAGCCCTGTGCTCTCCAGCAATGCCTCAGCTGCACATGCACTCTGCTGCTGCTCTCCCTGCCCCACAGCTGAGCAGCCCTACAGCTCCACGGGGCACTGCCAGCAGCACAGCTCATTGCAGGGCCACATGCAGGCCACAGCTCTTCCATGACAACGTGCACAGCCTCTCTGGGCTGCCAC